>NC_090196.1:25053734-25353734 GCF_024679245.1 Pseudorasbora parva | reverse complement strand
AGGTCCATTTGATTTGTGCTTCTTCTTGGATTTTTTTTTTTTGGAGTACCTAATGTTGGAGTGAACCAATAATTTCACACATTTACACACACAAGCATCATGCCCATACAAACAGGCACATGTCCTGTCAGAGTCAAGCTGATCTTAAACTGCCCCCACTGTCAGAAAAAAAGGTACATTTCTATCACTGGGGCAGTACCCTAAGGTACAAACCCGAAAAGGTACTAATATGTACTTTTAAGGTACGACTATGTACCTTTAAGGTACTAATACGCACTCCTAAAGTACTGATATGTACCTTTTAAGGTACTAATATGTACCATTTAGGGGTGAGAAAGGTACAAAGATGTACCTTTTCACTTTTGTACCTTAGGGTACCACCCCAGTGACAGCACTGTACCTTTTTTTCTGAGTGTATGCTATTTTAAAGGCTCCTACAACAGGTTTACATGCATCATAGGTCAAAAACACGTATTTTCTCATTATATACATTGCACATCACCACATTTTTCAATGATTCTTCAACGACTCGTCAGATGAATCAGACTCTTAATCCCTCCTTTCCATGAGCCTTCTCTGTTCTGATTGGCTCAGTCTGTTGCGATTGGTCTACCACTTACAGCGCATGTCAGAAACCAAACGGCCATTACGCCATAACCGAACTTCAGCTCTGGAGACTTCCTAAAGCTCAGTGATTGTACAGTAAAGACCGTAACAATGTTGTCAGTTTTACCCAGTTTTATCAGTCCAAGCAAAAGTCTAAAACTAGTTATTTAACACGAACCTCCATTCAAAGGACGACTTGAGCAGTATATTTCTTAGTGATACATTACTAATTTTTAAGTGCATTATGAGATGTTGCAACTGTATATCCATCAAAACCCCATGTGTATATTTCCAATTTATTGAGGTGCACATGTGGGAACTTTATGGATAACAGCGCATGCTGAGCACTAACGTGAATGACTGATGTAACATTAAAGTCGTACTATCTTTATTCAAAGTAGTGAGAATGACAGACAATCTGCATTAATAAACAGCTTTAGGTAAAAGTGGCCCACAGCTGATTTGCATAAGTATTTCAGTAAGACAGTAATAGCGCGAGAGAGCTGCACACGTACACAATATAAAACACAAAACTATGTATTCTGAACACACGTTAGAAAATATATACATCAGAAATGATTCATACATTCAGGTTGTGATTTTGAGGAGCAAGCAAATAAACTGGATGCTGACCCATCTTTCAAGAGCAAGCATTTTGTGAATCCCCTGATGAACACAGATTTGAGAAGCCGTTGACGGTAAAAGGGCGGATCAAGTTGTTCGTGGGCGGACAACGTACAACATAGGCGGACATTATGCAAAAAAAAAATTCTAGTGATGTAGAATCATCACACAGAGGGATTTGAATTAAGACGACTCATTAAGTTGGTTCAGATTTGATTATTTCTTTTGGGAGACAATAACTGATAATATAGTACTAATTATGTCAGGACTGCTACTTGTTCATCCATATAAATATATAAAACACACACAAATGTAAAAAATAATAATAATATTGTCATGTCCAGTTGAGAACCAGCATAGTTCCATTGGGAATGGGATTCTCCAGAGTGGCTGTTGACCTCAGCGACACTGTTGAAAATGAACATGTTGCAATATGTGAGGATGTGGCAAGTGTGATATTGAGTGTTTTCATTGCTCATTTTGTTAAACCACATCCGCACAAAATAAACTTGCAAACACACATGCTTTTACCCTCTAATACATAAAAACCACTGGTGTGAAATTGACAGTAGTTGAAAGGGCCAAGGCTGACAACAGGTTGTTCACACCGCATTGATTTGGTATTGCTTTGAGTCACTGGCGTCTTGTTGATGAAATGGGTGGTTTAATAACGTTCTTTCTCAATTTAACTTATGAACTCTGATGTCTGCACACCATTTTAATACTGACTCCAAATCAGCTCTGCATTTCATAATACATTTAGACAGGTTTTGGGTCCTTAATACTTCCTAGACGTGGTCAACCATATACACCAAATTGCCAAAAGTATTGGGACACCCCTCACAATCATTGAAATCATGTGTTCCAAACCCTTCCATGGCCACTGGTGTATAAAAATCAAGCACATAGGCATGCATATGCTTCTAAAAACATTTGTGAAAGAATGGGTTGCTCTCAGGAGCTCAGTGAATTCAAGCATGTTTTCTGGCGTGATGAATCGTGCTTCTCTGTCTGGCAATCCAATGAACGAGTCTGGGTTTAGCGGTTGCCAGGCGAAGAGTACTTGCCTGACTGTATTGTACCAGGTGTAAAGTTTGGTGGAGGGGGGTTTATAGTATGATGCTGTTTTTTAGGGGTTGGGCTTGGCCCTGGGCCCTTAGTTCCAGTGAAAGGATCTCTTGATGCTTCAGCAAACCAAGACATTGTGGACAATTTCATGCTCCCAACTGTTTGGGGATGGCCCCTTCCTGTTCCAACATGACTGCGCACCAGTGCACAAAGCAAGGTCCATAAAGACATGGATGAGCGAGTTTGGTGTGAAGGAACCTGACTGGCCTGCACAGAGTCCTGACCTCAACGTGATAGAGCCCTTTTGGGATGAATTAGAGCAGTCTAGCGAGCCAGGCCTTCTCATCCAACATCAATGCCTGACCTCACAAATGCGTTTCTAGAAGAATGGGTCCAAAATTCCCATAAACACACTCCTAAACCTTGTGGAAAGCCTTCCCCGAAGAGTTAAAGCTTTTGTAGCTGCAAAGGGTGGGCCAACTCCATATTAAACCCTATGGATTAAGAATGGGATGTCATTGAAGTTCATGTGCATGAAAAGGCGTCCCAAAACTTTTGGCAATATAGTGTAAGTATACGAGAAAGAAAATATAAATTTACATCTGTCTTTCCAATTATGGCTAATGCAAACGAATATTGCACTCTACACTATAAGGATTTTGCTTTACAGTCCACTTTAGCCACCACGTGCCTTGCCATGTTGACACAGGAGCAAAACCAGAACATGTCGTCCAGAGAAAAGGTCTGTATCAGCAAGCTTTTAATCATCCGAGTATTTTCCTCCAGCAAACATGGATCAATATGTAGTCTAAGAGAGAGATTTCATTACTGCCCAGCCAACAAGCTCTTTTAATTACCGTTGAAGTGCTGTTCAACTTTTCTAAACTAATTTCATGGCATCACGCCCTGCATGCAGTCCGGCAGTATATTTCTGAAAGTCTCTCTCATATATTTAAACCGATCTCAAATTCCAATAGATCAATGAAAAAAAGTGTCCGCTGTGCCAAACAGAAGCTGTATATAAAAAAATCTAAATGCCTCATAGACCATATAAAACTGTAATTAATCTGTTAATCTGGAATGTGTCACTTTTTTGCTCAGACTGTGCCTGGAATATCCCTAACCTTGCCAACTCTAGCCAATCACAAGTAATGATAATGTGGATACATAAACACACATTTATGTTTAAGATGCAATTATAGCTCTCCAGACAAATGTGAAATTTTAGGCCCACTGGTGTGTTCACAATCAATGTAGCAAACAGCTGGTGTATGCAGAGATATATGAAAGTCGCTTGTTTTGGCTAGGCGAGATATCATTTCTCACTAGCTGAGCTGTTTGACTGTCACACTGCCTCTAGGCAGACACTGAACTGAACAGCCAAAGAGAAACAGGCATAAACAGCTTTTATATAAACTCGCTTAAGAATTCTAAAAGGTAAAACACTGCAAACATTTCATAGCCCATCCAAGTGCGAGTTCATATTAAATATCTTTATAAGAAACAAATGACTACGAAAAGGTCGTAGGGCAATGATTTCCGCGATGCAGAAAATCCACTCATAAAAACTTTAAAGGTCTTCACAGCAACACTTCAAAATAAAAGTTCATTTTACCTAAAGAAACTGTGACAAAAATATATATTAATGTTGTACAGTGTAACTTAGCTATGTCTCAATGTAATAATTAGCCTAGAAATCTAGACGCACCCTAGTGGCAGCAAATTTAATCTGCCCGCGAGTGTCGTCTAGGAACTCTCAATACCCTTCTGAGCTGTATTCCGCTAACTCTTGCCAGGCCAATCACATCGTGTATAGAGTCGGCAGGCGGGGCCATAATGACGACGGCCGAGTTGCGTTTGCGTGCTTCTAGTAAACACAGAAGCTGGCGAACGGCGGTCTTTCGAATCAGCTTTGACCGCGACTCTGGAAGACTTAGAGTTAAGCTTTTCTCTGAGAAAAGAATAAAGACCGGCACTGAAGTCATTCTTAAAAATGGAAGATGTGTTCGGAGTTTAGCCGACCGGATACGGTGAATGTTTAATCTATCAACAAGCTCTGTTTCACCTTCGTTGCTCTGGTTGGTTGTAGCGCTATCCTATCGCGTGCAGAGGGAGTTTGAAAGACAACCGTTTATCCCACCCCTAGGATTGAGCCCTGTCTATGGTGAGTTTCCAGACCAAACATCTTGATGTGGGTCTGGCTTGTCAGGCTACGTTTGCAGCGCTTGTGTTGTAAAACTGATTAAGATGTTTTCTTAATTTGCTGTTTGTTTTCTTCATTTGCAGCACCTTGAGCTCTTTCAGCCACCATAGTTTCACTCACCACCTGTGGTCTCGACTCATGACGGGAAACACACTTGCAGAACTCCCTTGCTACTCTGGGAAAACAAACTGCATCCACTGTTTCCTTAATGCTGGGTTATTTGGGAAGCTGAACAATGTTTTCTCTCACAACCCAAAACACACTTCTTTAGTGACTGTTGATTTTGCAGTCTAAAAACAAAATGACAGCGCTGCCGACGGCTTCCGTATCCAGGACAAAGCTCATTAATGGACACACTCTTGCTCTGCTTGATGTGCGCACGCGCTCTTCCGGGAGAAGTGCCCATGCAGGGAATTCCGCCCTTTATGACGTCAGTCCTGAAGGAGTGTATTTGGCACAGACATTTGGGGCATTTTTAGCATGGGAATCCAACACTTTAAATGATTAGTTCGCTTCAAAATGAGGGAAGTATTTTTTTTCACATAATGGTTTAATTGCAACTAATGGGTTGGAGGTCCAAATTAATGCAGTTTCAAGGGGCTTCAGAGGCTCTGCACGATCCCAGAGGCAAAACCTGTCATTTTCTAAAAAAATAAAAATAAAAATGTGTATACTTTTTTACATCAAAAACACGACGTTGGTGTTGTTGTTCTTCACAACGTATGACGTAATCACTTCGGAAAGGTCGCGGCCGTGACATGTGGCAGTTCTGAGCCAGTGTTAAAACGAATGTGCCAAGTTTTTCGGCACTGGGTTGGGACTTCCACCTATAACATGGACGTAAACTTTTTGCAGCGTGGATGCTTTTAAAAGCATTTTCTCCCCTTACCCTGACAGCAAAACAGTGTACCATACCTGGCACCAGATGTGGGCCGGATCTGGGCCGGAACTATGTTGCTGGGTAAGAAGTCTAGAAATAACCAATTACAGACAGCCGCAGATCTTCTTGTTGAGCCTCAGACTTCCTCCGAGCCGAGTCAATGTCAACCAATCAATAAGCCAACCGCACAGGCTAACAGCCTCTCACTTCAGGCCCGAACGTGGGTGTCACTACATAGCTGAGCTTCTGCTAAAAAGTTCCCTATTAATATTTCAGCCCTTATACAATATTGAGGAAACCGTAAGGTGGGGGGGGGGGGAGACATGTGGAGGCGTTACTGTGATATTTCAACCTGAGAAGTATCTACAGCATTACTTAAGCACTTGAGGCAGAAAAAAAATGTGCGAGAGTGTGTGTGTTATGGGGAGGAAGATGGATAAATACAGAGACAGAGAGCAAGACTGACAGGAAAGAGATGTGATCAACATGGACACGCACATACATATGTTTTGCTTTATAAAAACCAAACTCTCCTCGACCCTGTCGCTGCACGGTTCAAGTACCGAGTAGAGAGATGCGAGCGAGGCAGATGAAGAGGGTCGTGCTGACGCGCGCTAGTCGCGGACCGGCTCTGGGCGATTGCTCATCTCCGAGTGCTGATACGTTACGCTCCTGTCACACCCCATTAATATAATTACACAAAAACTAAGCTGACAGGCCGGAGATGAAAGGAGAGACACGCAGCTCTCATCAGTTATATCCACATCAGCATTTCTGGGCGGCACAGGAAATTTAGAAGGGTGAAAGAGAGACAGAGAGAGAGAGAGAGAGAGACGAGAGGAGTTAGAAAAATGTGGTTATCATTTGCTCATCCTACAAACCTGACTACTTGCGAAACACAACAGATGCATTTTTGAAAAATACCCTAGCCACTATATTTTATATAATGATGGGGAATGGGGACTGAGGCTGCCATGCACCAAAATTGCCCATATGAATCATGCACTGTAATATAACTGTTGTGAAGTCATGTGAAAAGTGTGTAGACTAATAAGACCAACATTCAATTATTGAAATATTCAGTGAATTTTTTTCCCCCATTTCAAATAAATAAAAAATGTATTTATTTATTTATAAAAATATATAATTATTACTATAAATAGATTGATTTATGCAACAAATATAAAATAATAATAATAACAATACTAATAATCAATCAATCAACTTAAATCAATCAATTTATTTATATAGCGCTTTTACAATGACGATTGTTTTAAAGCAGCTTCACAGTGTTAAAATAATAATAATAATAATAATAATAATAATAATAATAATAATAATAATAATAATAATAATAATAATAATAATAACCCATGGACATGCAAAGTCTCATAACTAAAACGAGACCTGATAATGTGCAGCAGAATATTAAACAGGAAAAATATCTAAATAATATCCAAAATCTCTCAAAATTGCAAGATAAAAAAATAAATATTCATGAACTTAATAAATATAATTAATATAATATAATATAATATAATATAATATAATATAATATAATATAATATAATATAATATAATACAATATAATATAATATAATGACAATAAGTTCTATTTTGGGTATCTCTTTAACACTTTTTTATTATATGAACTTAATAATTTAACAAAAATAACTACATTTTGGGTGAACTATCCTTTTAAAAAGTTGTATTATTATATTAATGATATTATATTACATTAATTATATGAATAGAATAGAATAGAATAGAATAGAATAGAATAGAATAGAATAGAATAGAATAGAATAGAATAGAATAGAATCGAATAGAATAGAATAATTTTGGACTATCCCTTTAACAATTTTCTTTTTTTTAATTCTGTTTGAACACATGCCCTGTCTAAATGTTTCACACCACCGCATTGCAGACTACTGATAAACCAAGCAAATTATCATGGGAATTTTGTAACTGCAAAGCGTTCTTTTGAATGATTTGTGTGTGTGTGTGTGTGAGTGTGTGCATGCTTAGTCCCATGCAGCAAAAACTGTTTAAAGTTCGCTACTTTTAAAAGGCATGATTACACCAGGGGGTATACGCTTGATATCCTTCATGTACTTATTAGCTGTTAATTATAGATTGGGTGCAATTATATTAGCATATAATTAGAGTGCTAATCGACATGTATTACATTGACAAAGAGATGCAAGAGAACTGATAATGACAATAAACAAAACACTTCTATCTAAAAATAAGATCCATTGGTTTATGCAGTGAGGTTGAGCCCTGTCACAATACACAACATAAATAGGACTCCGAAACTGTGAGGCAAAGCTCTTATCCAGAAGTAGGTTAAGTCCCTTCTGGATGAGATGGTCCTCTGCCCTTTATTGTGACACTAAAACCTGAATTTCTCCAGGGGCTGACTGGCCTCAGCGTACAAACCATAAGGAATAATGTGCCTGGGCCACTAAACACAGTGTGGCCTGTATTTTAAAATGCCAGGTTTGTATTTGAAATCTTAAATGTTTCTGAACTTATAAAGGTTTACCTAATGTTTTGTGCAATATAGTTGTGGAACATAAACTATGAACGATACAGTTTAGTGCTCATAATGCAACATTATTTGACTGCAATGACACAGTTGTCTAGTCAGAATCAAGTAGCAGAAGCAAACAAAGAAGCTAGCAGTAGACCAACTGCCAAAATGAGTAAAGACATTTGGAGAAGCAAAAAGGTTGAAAAATCACATAAAAGCATTGAGTTGTAAAGAGCCAATTTCATGTTTTGTTGAATTATAGTGCCACCAAGTGGTGCCGTCCCACCACTTTAGTGTATCATCAGAGTGCCTCCATACATAAGCATGTCAAATTCTATGAATATATCTCATTTATTTTAGGAGTTATAGACATTTGTATTTATGAGCATATAAAAAATAAAAAAAAACAACAACACCTGACTTTGATCGATTTTTTTTTGCCAAATTTTGACATTTGGCTCGTGACTCTTCGTCAACCTGCTGGTATTCCGATTTTCCAACGGTGGTTTTGTCTCGACCGGACAAACAAATTTGAAGATATTCGTGAAAGTTGTTTAAACGTTAAATCACAACGTTGAACAAACTATAAGGCAAAACCTAGCATGTTTTGTACTGTTGGACTTGCCAAAGATTCAGGAAGAAAATAAGTCAAACGGAATCCAAAGTTGTAAGCATGTGGATATTTGATTTTAGCTCGAAACTTCTCTTGCTACTTTAGGCCATCGTGACGATGACCCATACCGAGTTTCGTAACAATATGTTAATGCATTCATGAAATACATTTTACTACAAAATTTGAAATGGCGACGCCCAAAATGGCAGATATACAAGCAAAAAAGGCGACTTTTCATATATTTTGACCACTAAGTGGCCCTGTCCTGAAAAGCAGGATGTAGACTCGAATCATGCTTGTGATGTTCTGTACCAAGTTTGATCAGAATACGATAAAACATTAAGGAGATACATCCTTATGTCTATTTTGGCAAGTGCTACGTAAAATTATTTTGCGCGTTATTCGAAAACACTTCGATGAATCCACTTGAATTCCATAACTTTTTGTTGCCTGACATTGATCTGGTTCAATCAAAAGTTCTTGAGTCACTGAAAAAAGAATTTTGTTTCTATCCCTCCCGGTTCAAAAGTTATTAGCAAGAACGTGAGGGCAACTTTGGACTTTTGGTGGTGCTAGAGGGACTGAGTTAGAGACCCAAAAATTGCTAGGGTGACATTTCAGACTGTCTTCTATATGTGTGCCAAATTTCTTAACTTTCCTGCAAGTGGTTCTGTGGGATGCCATAGACTCAAGACCGGAAGAAGAGGAAGTAAAAGAATAATAGAAAGAACCCCAACGATTACAATAGGTGCCTCCACACCGTCAGTGCTTGGCCCCTGATAAACACAAGTACTTTCATTGTCCAGATATATTCTGGAACAGAGTCCTGCAACGGGTCGGGTACCCGCGGGTATCCGCGGGTACCCGCATAAAAGTGGCTAAAACGGGTGGATTATGACATTTATAAAATTCACGGGCGGGGATGCGGGCGGATAATTAACTCTGTGCGGGCGGGTAGTAGCGCGGATGGGCGGATGAAAAATATGTGCAATATTTCTGTGGCAAAGTGAACGCGAGAGCAAGAGAGAGAGAGACCAGGGCGTGATTGTGAATGAGCGTCACCTGCGAGCCACACCGGTCTCGAGTCCTCTGAGGGAGCTCGGAAGCATATAAGGACGAGAGATCACCAGACCTGGATTTGACGTTGAGTTGTGTTTATGTTTTATTATGCGTGTGCGCATGGGAGATGTCCATGAAGGGCTACTCACGTTACTTTCGTTTTGTTTGGTTAAAGTCTTTTAAATGTTCGCTGGTTCCCGCCTCCTTCTTCCCCCATCCAACATATTGTAGGCTATTACAATTTCTATGTCCAAATTACCATTACACATACACGCAACAATGATATACCATTTGACCCATCACGTCACCACCACTGCGACATTGAAACTTTTGTTGATGCCTCTCGTAGCGCAGAAGGAGCGAGCGTTGCAGGAGTAGCAATGGATGAAGTAAAAGTAAAGCTGGTGAGTGGAGTAGCTATATGAAATTGTTGACAATGAGTCTTTAAAGGCACTTTTGCCTGTTTCATTAGCCCATTCATGACGCTGTTGATGTTGAGAGAGGTGTAGGATAAAAAAATAAAGCATTTTAATTTGAATGTTTTAGCGTGTGTGATTTATCGCGGGCACGGGTCGGGTAACGGGCCAAATATTAACGGGTCTGGGCGGGTACGGATTTAATTTTGAAATTTTCACGGGTCACGGGTCGGATCTGGTGCTAAACCTTGCGGGTACGGGCGGGGGCGGGTCTCCAAAAATGGACCCGTGCAGGACTCTGTTCTGGAATACTTTCCATCATATTTCACAGGTCGCAAATGCCACTTAACATAGTTTTAGAAGCCCTTTACAGGCTTTATGGCAATACTGACATGGTCCAGATGTTTCCCAGCTGAAGAGCTGAAAATCCATCACAGCAGAGCAAAGACTGGGGCACAATGTACTCTGTGTGAGCAGGGGGCAATTTTACACCAGCTCTGACCCTAATGGAAAGTTCAGTGAACTGAGCCTTCTTCGAGGTAGCATTCCACATTCTGCAGTCCCTCGGAACGCAGAGCCACTGTCAGCTTTACTTATTCTCAGGGTGGCTGCACAATACACTGAGAGACGTGCGGTAAAATAAAGCCATATAATATAAATCTCACAAAAAACTAGTTTCTGGTGAGGCTGAACCGCAGTAGTGCATGGGAATTTTCGAAACAGGGTTTTGGAGCTTGCTGACAAATGCAGTTACATTTTTTTGCTCACTCACTCCTGAGAAGAAATATCTCAAAGCCAAAATAGAAAGAAATAACTTGTTTGTTGTGTTATGGTTCTGTGGAAGGCTACTTTAGGTCTCCCTAGGGCTAGTGCACTCCTCAAGGCGTAGCTTATTATTATTCATTAGGTCACATGACCAAAACGCTCTACAGTATGTATGTAGGTTAAACAACATTACTAATGAATAAGTGCACATGGAAAGTTTTTTGTTTGTTTTTTGTATTATGAGATTATTTCTATGTCAATAAACCCCATATTTTGCCCCCCAGTAGTCTGATATATTAACATTTTTCAATTGTTAGATATTTTATACTCCTTTTTTAATGGATCCAGATGGAATGAGAATGTAAAAAAAACAAAAAAAACAAAAAACAAAAAAAACAACAACATTGCAGTAGTTAGAATTTGGGATGAAAATGTAAAATATGATTTCTGGTTAAGCAACATTAACTAATATATGCACACCATTATTAAACTATTTCCATGACAATAAGACACCTTTTGCCCTCATTTCATTTTGATGATATTTATTTATTTTTATGTTTTTTAATGTGGCTGGACAGAATGAATTTTTTTTGGAGATGGAAATCAATTGTCTTATAAATAGTAGCGACTCACAATGCCAAAAAAATGCTATATATATTACACGGCTCTGTGAAATACTTGATTCTGATTGGTCAATCGTGCATTCCAGCGTTATTCCCAGATAACAATCGCCAAACTGAATAGCACACCGCTCATGATCCTTTACCGGTCCTACTTATGCTTAACGTGTCACTCCGCTGTCGTTGACTGTCTGGTGCTATCTTGTGACTGAAACACTTAACCACCATGGGTTACAATGGAAGACTTCAAGTTGTTCACTCAAAAATGAAAATTAGCGCATGATTTACTCACCCTCAAGTCATCCTAGGTGTATATGACATTCTTCTTTCAGACGAATACAATCAGAGTTATATTTAAAAAGTCCTGGCTAATCCAAGCTTTATAATGGCAGTAGTTGTAGGTTTCTTTTTGAAGTCAATAAAAAATGCATCGGTCTGTCAAATAACGTGCTTCACACATCTCTTGGAGGGGTGGGGGTGGGGGGTTAATAAAGGCCTTCTGAAGCAAATCGATGAGTTTTTGTAAGAAAAATATCCACATTTCAAACTTTATAAATTAAAGTTTCGGCCGATTGCCTTCCGTATTCAATTCATGGGAAAAGTGTTGAAAGTGCCTCTCATTGTCAGATGTAGTGTAAGCATCTCGAATTGCGAGGAGGCACTTTCAACACTTTTTCCGCGGAAGGCGATCGGCTGGAGCTTTAAGTTTTGAATATGGACATTTTTAAGACACAAACGCATCGTTTCGCTTCAGAAGTCCCCAAAGCCGCGTGGAGCACGTTATTTGAGGGACAGATGCCTTTTTTTTATCGACTTCAAAAACAGAGCTACAACTAACTGCAATTATAGGCTAATGCTTGGATTAGCCAGGACTTTTTAAATATAACTCATTTGCAGCTAGGATGACTTGAGGGTGAGTAAATAATGGGCTAATTTTCATTTTTGAGTGCACTATGCCTTTCAGCATTAATTTCAACATATATGGTAAAAACAAATCTTTTCAGTAAAAGATAAAGGCTTAAAGCAGTTTGTAACCGTTTTTCTTCGCGGAAGCTTTTCGTAAGAGCTAATAAAAATGTTAAACTCATGATAATATTTCATGTCTAATTTACTTGAGACAAGTAGCCGTGTAATAAGCGGGATAATGTACATCCAGCCGGTTGTTATCGCAGAATAAACCCCTTTAGAGTGACGCAAACCCCTTCCGTCAGGGGTCCTGATCACTCTATCGGGGTTTATTCTGCGGTAAGAACTGGCTGGGTGTATATTATCCTTATTTATAATAATAATAATAATAATAATAATAATAATAATAATAATAATAATAACAATATATATATATATATATATATATATATATATATATATATATATATATATATATATATATATATATATATATATATATATATATATATATATATATATATATATATATATATATATATATATTAATATTACACTTTTTTTTCTGGAGAACATTTTTCGGATGGAAATGTGCTCAATGTCAGAAGACAAAAAAATTAAATAAAGTAAAATAAAATAAAATAGAAAAAATGTCTAAAATAGGCATACATTTTCTTTGTGCAAAATATGGTTTTAGTTTGGGTGAAATATAACAAATTCAACCTATTCCCCTCAGTGTTGAAACAGTTTATGTGGGAGTTTTCTGCCTTGATGGTATAGCAAGCATCGAGAAACTGTGTTGTGAGAAAATAACTATTCTGTGCTTTAAGGGGCATAAAACATCTTTGGTCATCAAATAAGTAAATGAAAATAATGCTGATAGTTATTTAAAATGTTCTTCAAGCTAAGTAATTTACAGTACACTAATTGTAGGGATAGTCCCACTGGAGTAACCTACGAGTGTCTTGCTCAAGGGCAGGATTGTAGTTTTAGTAATTCCCAGCTCTACAGGGATTCCTGTACTCATGACTAACCAGCGGTCTTTGTGTTGAACAGCCAAGATACTTAATCATTACACTGGAAGAACCCTTGCGACACCCTTATAACATCCATATCCCTTTATAAAAATCCAAACCGCTTGAGTTAATGAAGTTTCAGTTAATAAATTGGAATGCATTTGGGTAAAATGGATATTGGAATCAAGACATTAGCATCCCTTTTCTAGGTCTTTCATTCTAATTTAGATAACTCAACAACAATTCACAAGTGTGATTTCCCAAACCGTTTTGGAGGCCTTGAAATAAGGGGGGATTTATCCTCTGCCTGGAGCCTTGTAAACTCGCTTCTACGCATTTAAACTGATGCAGAAGATTTTCCCATTTCCTGAGGGGTGTTTGTAGCTGGCCGTAGCACTCTGCTCAAGCCCTTCCCATCGAAACAGCTGTTATCTCTCCATTCCCTCCAAGGGAAAAGCTCCTACATAGTCTGAGAAGATCCATTTGTTATTTTTGTCATCCACTGGCCAGTGGCTGAACAAGTGGGGGGTGGAAATCTGCATCTTTGCTCCATCTATTACATAATTGGAGCGTAACAGACTACATTAAGGTCCAAATGGTTATGAGGGAATTATGCAAGCGTCGTTCGCACGACCCCAGGCACCCCGGCTCAGTGTGGTCAAAACGTTTGCGACCTCTGCATGAATGCGGTGGCACAAGCCCGGCAAGTCGAGCAGTGGCCGATTCATCTGAAATGAAGTGACAGATTGGGAGGACAATATCACAGGACAGACGCTCAGAGTGGCTGCGCCGCAGGCCGCGAGAGGCTGAAAAACATGAGCGTGCGATGCTGAGATGTAGACGGAAGATTGGTGATTCAGACATAAAATGAGCCCCAGGAGTCAAAGTTTAAGTTGTAGCAATGGAGAAAAAAAAGTTGTGGCATAATCTAGACTTCACAGAGAAGCATAGCCCACTTAAGTGCATAGATGATTTGTTCTTCTACAATAAACAAACACAGTGTGAAGAACTCAAACGTTGTTTTACAGCATCCCAGTGCGCAAATCCCAGAGGCCTTATTTTTATTGTAAGCATATTGCAAAATACTATATGTTAGAGATAAATAAAGTTAAATGAGGAAAGCTGTGCCATTATTTTTCTACACAATTAGACTTTGGTTAATAAATGATAAAATAGTAAAAAATGAGAACCAGACTTACATTGACAAGAAATAACTTGACGAATCTAACAACACTCAGCAAAGAACGGCTGTGCATCCAACATTTTTTTTCTTTTCTTGAGGCTAATATGTTTTTCCAATTGTTTTCAATGGGAGTGCCGCCTTTTTTAAAACCGGCATCTTGAACATCTAAGGTCACTTTTGTTTACAATGAAACGTTTGGCTTTTAATTATTACAGTTTGTAGGTTTCCTAAAGCTAATTACCTTAAAAAAAGATTTCACTGAGCTTACTCATCAGGGGCCGTATTCACAAAACATTTTATCTTCCCACTAAGAGTTCTCCTAAATGGTAGTAAAAGTTATTAGTTACGTGTTTCTCTTAAAACCTACTCGCAAAGCTGCTGAGAGTAACATTTACTGAGGATAATTACTTACCCTAATGTCGTTTGACACCCATAAGACCTCCGTTTATCTTCGGAACTCAAAAGAAGATATTAGTGTTGAAATCCGATGGCTCAGAAAGGCCTTCATTGACACCAATGTAATTTCCTCTCTCAAGACCCATAAAAGGCACTAAAGACGTCGTTACAAAGCCCATCTCACTACAGTGACTTTACAATAATTTCATGAAGCGACGAGAATAGTAAATAACGACGTATATAGTGATGGGCCGATTTCAAAAGAAAGTTTCGAACGGTTATGAATCAGCATATCGATTCAGGATTCGGATCGCTTGTCAAACTGCTGAAATCACATGACATTGACAATCTGAATCATGAATCGATACACTGATTCATAACGTTCGTTTTGTTTTGAAATCGGCCCATCACTATACAAGTCGTTATTTAGTTGTTGTTTTTTGCGCATAAAACTATTCTCGTCGCTTCATAACAATTATTATAGAGCCACTGTAGTGAAATTGTAGCCTGACAAGCCAGACCCACATCAAGATGTTTGGTCTGGAAACTCACCATTGAAGGGCTCAATCCGAGGGGCGGGATGAACGGTTGTCTTTCAAACTCCCTCTGCACGCGATAGGATAGCGTTACACCAACCAGAGCAACGAAGGTGAAACAGAGCTTGTTGATAGATTAAACATTCGCCGTATCCGGTCGGCAAAACTCAGAACACATCTTCCCTTTTTAAGAATGACTTCAGTGCCGGTCTTTGTTCTTTTTTTCAGAGAAAAGCTTAACTCCAAGTCTTCCAGAGTCGCGGTCAAAGCTGATTCGAAAGACCGCCGCCGTTCGCCAGTTTCTGTGTTTACTAGAAGCACACAAACGCAACTCGGCCGTCGTCATTATGGCCCCGCCCACCGACTCTATACACGATGTGATTGGCCCGGCAAGAGTTAGGCGAATACAGCTCAGAAGGGTATTGAGAGTTCCTAGACGACACTTGCGGGCAGATTAAATTTGCTGCCGCTATGGTGCGTCTAGATTTCTAGGCTAGTGAAATTGACTTTTAACAACATCTTTAGTGCCTTTTATGGTTTTGAGAGAGAAAATGACATTGGTGTCAATGAAAGCCTTTCTAATCCATCGGATTTCAACCAAAATATCTTCATTTGTGTTCCGAAGATAAACGGAGGTCTTACGGGTGTCGAACGACATTAGGGTAAGTAATTATTGACAGAATTTTTATTTTTGGGTGAACTAACTCTTTAAGCTAAGAGTAAGGGCGGGGTTGACCTCGTTACTATGGATGATGTCATCACACTTACTAACCATGACCACTGTGATTGGCTGATAGGGGAGGAGTCTCTATGAGTGATTTATTTATATAAGTATTTATTCTTATTTGCTATATACAAGTAAAATGTTTAAAATAAGAATTTTGCCAAAATAAAAATAATTTTTTTAAAAAGTAGTCACTAATTAAACTAGTTCAGCTAACTGTCAGCCTCTTGTATATTTTCATCTTGAGAGATTGCAGAATTCAAGTGAAAATTATTTTTTATAAGCAAAGTTCGTGAGGCGCACGTTCAAACTGTCTATCTAATCAGCACAATAGGAGGTATATATACACAGCTGAGAGCCAACTCACCTAACTTCGGTAACCTCCTCAGTTTTCTGGATCCCTCCGCCACCCAGTTCCTTACTCTCGGTCGGCGATACGGGGCAGAACTCGAGAACATAATTCCTCGTTTGCTTCAGACAGCACATCAAATATGCTTATATTAGTTTACTTTATTCAATCATTTGTAAGTGTAAGCTCGTAAAAACAACTACCACAGGTAATCTGATATATATATATATATATATATATATATATATATATATATATATATATATATATATATATATATATATATATATATATATATATATATATATATATATTTTTTTTTTTTTTTTTAAATATTAAAGATACAATAATTATCACTATTGCCTCAATATTGTATAGTGTCTAGTGCGGCAACAGCCATTATGATTGTTTGGTCTTAGTGACTTAGTGACCTCTTGACGACTACTAGCATTTTGTGGATTTATGAGCTAGTTTTAGTGCTAAAATGCTTTGTGAAATACTCTCAGAGCAAAAATGTAGGAGTACTAAAATTAGGACTGACATGCCCATTATTTTGAGTTTCTCCTAAATCGGCAATTTAGGAGCTACTTTTAGCCTAAAAATGTTTTGTGAATATGTCCCTTGGTCTCTAAACAGCTCCCTATAATGCCAGAACACATTGCATGATTTAGGGCTGTCCCAGACAAAAGAATCGTGGCAATTTCTGTGGTCACCTAACCGGTGGCCTTGCTTCGTACAGTGAGAGAGATTCAAAGATGACAGTTGCCACGGACTTGAGACCAGAGAGATTCTGCGAGCGATCATTTTCTGACAGCGTTAGAAATGTAGCATGGTCATCTCACAGTGTGTTTGCTGCTACGACCAATGTCTAGCCAATGAAAATGCAACGTGAAACGGTGTATTGAAACGGTGTATTGAGCAACGCGACAGGGAGCTAAAGCTAAAAACGACTTACCTCAAGCTGCATTTGCATTGTCCTAGCCATGACTGCTTTTTCTTTTCAGAGCGTATAAAAACCACAATTTCCAAAGTGCGCTTCATCTTGCTCTCTTTGTTTACCACTAGCGCATGCTTTGACGTTTCATTCTTGCGTCGTAGCCTACGATTCAATAGGTGGCATCGTACAGTCTACATCGTACTGAAGTTTATTAGATCCATGTTTTACAGTGGATGGATGCTACAAGAGAGCTTACAGATTGTCCTGAAAGACCAGTTTGGTTTTGCCGTAAAGGCCTGTTGGTAATGTCCTCTGTATGCTACCAGTTACAACAGCTTTAAAAGCGCTTCAAACAAGAGTTGAACACATCTGGGTGTGAGAGCTGCTCTCAGTTCCGTCTTTAAAAGCAGATCAAGAGAGTTCACTTCAAGACCGTTCTGAAAGATTCATGCGGCGGCCCTGAGCGAGTGACACATAAACATCATTTAAAGTAACAAGACTTTTTTTTTTACAGCACATGGAGGATAAGCTAGCGCGCTGACGTCTGAATGTTACTATGGGATCACACTTAGTGCTTGACTGCTAAAAGCTTGTACATCCGATCGTCTTATACGGTTGACATGACCAATGTGTACAGTCAATTGAGGCTTGTCTCGATGCCACTGAAGCCCTGAGAATCTCGAGGATCTCATGCTTTATTCTTATGTCCAGCTAATCTCATCTGGGCTACTTTTTCTTTTAGTTTTCAATGTCTGGATTCTGCGCGCAACCTTCCCTTCTTGTCCGACTTTGTTTAGCGAGCAAATTCAACCTTGAGGGCGTAGTGCTACGGAGCCCTGATAAATCATAGTAAAAGAACGGCACCATATAGCCAATTAAGTTCACTCAAGGCTGGGAAGGGACTGTGAGAATTGACACACATGTTCACTGCCATAAAAAACGCCCGGGCACAGTTTGTTTTGTTTAGAGGGCTCAGGAGACTCAGGGCACTCGGGTGGAGACACAACGGGATAGGGTTGACGCTGTGTTCCACTTGGGCGGCTACTTCAGAAATGGAAAACAGACAACGGCATCATAAACAGGCTACTTGTTAGTTCTCAGCCATCTACTTGCAGAAATAGTGCTGGAAGGTCTTCAAGGTGAAGAGTAATTTCTGCACCGCAAAGCAATACCACCTGGAAACGCAAAAATGATGAACATTTTAAACAGTTTTGCCAGACACACACATTGGTCGGCTAACAGATGAGCTGCTCCAATGTCACACATTGGGTTGAGACAATATTGTCATTTATATATTTATTATTATTTATTTAATTACATGTTTTCCAATTTAAGATTCAATACAATTAATACTACTATATGTATATCGAGAAAAAATATATAAACTAATAATAACTACACATTTAAGATTTCAGTGTTATGTTAACTGAAACTTTTGAACTGAAACGGTGACGTAGGACTGAGCTTGACTTTCCAGAGCCCACTGGATTTTGTCCTCCACAAATAAACTTACTAAAGCCTGAACCTTGCCGTCAGCCCATTGGTCGTATTTTTTTAACTCCATTGTCGATTCGAATATTAAACAACTCTTACTGCATGCACCGCAACAGACTTTTAGGTTGAAATAAAATGCTGTGTGAACTCAACCAATCAGCATGTTCAGCCCTGAAGTCCGACCCCCAAGTTCCTAAACTTTAAAAAAAAATACTACATCCACGAGCAGTGCCTTTTTAGGTGGAAATATTTGCCCGGAACTTTATTTAGACCCCAGTTCCTGCTTTCGAAACACAGTACCACCTCAAAGTTCCTAGTTCCTGGGGAAAGTTCCCACACTGGAAACACGACTAAAATAAAAATAAATTAAAAGCAAAATATAAGCACAAATGTACAAACATTTAAATGAAAAATAAAAGCTAATTTAAAATTGTATTCAGTATAAATAATTATTTACGATTAACGTTGGCTGTCTGAAGAATCCTTTCTGTTTTTAAAACAAAATGAAAATTCTCTAGCAGTATTATTCCCACTGCTTGGTTATGTTACAGATATGAAAGTGTAGCAAATTAGAAATATCTTGAAATGAAATGACCCGGTGAACTTTATCTTTCAGATGAAGAGATAACATTATCTCAGGGAAGAATAAAACAGAGCAAACTAAGCTCTAAATTTGGCACAAAAACGACGTTGAAAAACAAAGAAGATTCAGAGAGGGGGAAACGGTACAGAGCATCTGGGTGAATCCAGGAGAGCTCATGCATATTTCATTATCAAGGAAAGCAGTCACATCCTCTAAGAAGTTAAGAATAAATCACACATCTGAAAAAAAAAAAATCTTTGGATGCATATTCTGCATTTAATAATAGTGAATATGGAAACAGCTTCAGACTAAAACAGACGTCACTGTAGCGACTTCTGAGTGCACAGTTTTATGTCAGTCAACTGTAAACAGTAACTTAAAATACTTAATAGGTTTGAGTAGATTAAACATAAATTAAACAAATTTGTTCAGTCAAATTAACTTTTATGAGTATTAAGAACAGGGGTTTCCAAACTCTGGTTCTGGAGGGCCACTGTCCTGCAGAGTTTAGCTCCAACCCCAATAAAAAACACACCTGAACCAGCTAATCTGTGTCTTACTTGGGCCTTGTAAGACACTGATATTACTATACAGGGCTCAGCATTAAAGGGATAGTTCAATTTAAAATTAAAATTCTGTCATCCTTTACTCACCCTCAAGTCGTTTCAAACCTGTATGAATTTCTTTCTTCAGCTGAACACAGGGGAAGATATTTTGAAAAATGTCAGTAACCAAACAGTTAACTGGAGCCATTGACTTCCAAAGTAGGAAAAAAAAAAAAAAACTATGTCAATGGTTCCAATTAACTGATTGGTTACTGGCATTCTTCAAAATACAAGTCCTTCTCAAAAAATTAGCATACGTGATAAAAGTTCATTTTTTCCATAATGTAATGATAAAAATTAAACTTTCATATATTTTTGATTCATTGCACACCAACTGAAATATTTCAGGTCTTTTATTGTTTTAATACTGATGATTTTGGCATACAGCTCATGAAAACCCAAAATTCCTATCTCAAATAATTTGCATATTTCATCCGACCAATAAAAGAAAAGTGTTTTTAATACAAAAAAAAAGTTCAAATAATTATGTTCAGTTATGCACTCAATACTTGGTCGGGAATCCTTTTGCAGAAATGACTGCTTCAGTGCGGCGTGGCATGGAGGCGATCAGCCTGTGGCACTGCTGAGGTGTTCTGGAGGCCCAGGATGCTTCGATAGCGGCCTTAAGCTCATCCAGAGTGTTGGGTCTTGCGTCTCTCAACTTTCTCTTCACAATATCCCACAGATTCTCTATGGGGTTCAGGTCAGGAGAGTTGGCAGGCCAATTGAGCACAGTAATACCATGGTCAGTAAACCATTTACCAGTGGTTTTGGCACTGAGCAGGTGCCAGGTCGTGCTGAAAAAAGAAATCTTCATCTCCATAAAGCTTTTCAGCAGATGGAAGCATGAAGTGCTCCAAAATCTCCTGATAGCTAGCTGCATTGACCCTGCCCTTGATAAAGCCAAGTGGACCAACACCAGCAGCTGACATGGCACCCCAGACCATCACTGACTGTGGGTACTTGACACTGGACTTCAGGCATTTTGGCATTTCCTTCTCCCCAGTCTTCCTCCAGACTCTGGCACCTTGATTTCTGAATGACATGCAAAATTTGCTTTCATCCGAAAAAAGTACTTTGGACCACTGAGCAACAGTCCAGTGCTGCTTCTCTGTAGCCCAAAGTGTCTTGACCTGGGGAATGCGGCACCTGTAGCCCATTTCCTGCACACGCCTGTGCTCGGTGGCTCTGGATGTTTCTACTCCAGACTCAGTCCACTGCTTCCGCAGGTCCCAAAAGGTCTGGAATCGGTCCTTCTCCACAATCTTCCTCAGGGTCCGGTCATCTCTTCTCGTTGTGCAGCGTTTTTTGCCACACTTTTTCCTTCCCGCAGACTTCCCACTGAGGTGCCTCGATACAGCACTCTGGGAACAGCCTATTCGTTCAGAAATTTCTTTCTGTGTCTTACCCTCTCGCTTGAGGGTGTCAATGATGGCCTTCTGGACAGCAGTCAGGTCGGCAGTCTTACCCATGATTGCGGTTTTGAGTAATGAACCAGGCTGGGAGTTTTTAAAAGCCTCAGGAATCTTTTGCAGGTGTTTAGAGTTAATTAGTTGATTCAGATGATAAGGTTAATAACTCGTTTAGAGAACCTTTTCATGATATGCTAATTTTTTGAGATAGGAATTTTGGGTTTTCATGAGCTGTATGCCAAAATCATCAGTATTAAAAAAATAAAAGACCTGAAATATTTCAGTTGGTGTGCAATGGACCTAAAATATATGAAAGTTTAATTTTTATCATTACATTATGGAAAATATTGAACTTTTATCACATATGCTAATGTTTTGAAAAGAACCTGTATTTGAGCTCCAAGCGCCAATCGTGGCACCAGAGTGAGGTTTTGGCTAGTTGGTACTGAAATATTAAAAATGTGACGATATCACCATTTCCCACTTGCATTTTAAGCGGAGTTAAATGATTTCTTAAACCCCTCTGATTGGCCATCATGTTCCACACGCTCAAAATACATGTCTATGATTGCCTACAATAATCAACGCTCCATAATATATCCCGATAGACACCTGCTTTCAAACACTCACGTTTGTATCTGTGTAAGCGCTCGCTGAAGGGTGTTAAAGACATCTATTTACAACATGTTTTTGTAGCGTTGATCATTATAGCCAATCCTAGACATATACGTTGTGTGTGTGAACACAAAAGCCAAACAGCTATGTTCAGCTCATGTACACTATTGTCAATCGCTGGTTTAGTCACATCTTAAAAATTTCAAGACCGACTTGGTACCAAAGTCGATACTTTTGACAACACTAGTTTTGTCGGTTTCTCCAAGGTAAACTTTCTCTATTTCTTCAGTTTGGGCTTCAAAAGGCATTCGGTTTGTGGCTACTGGGTCAAAAACTGTTAGCTGCAACTGAGCTCATCAAAAATTAAACGTGAAAAATCTATACTTTTTGTTTTTCCACAAAGTCAGACAAAGAAAGAAACTCAAGACAGCCACAAACTGTCAAGTTCATTGTCCCATTGTCAACACTAATGACAAATACAGCTTTACACTGTAATCGCACACAAACGTGCCTGCGCGCGCACACTCGTCAAACGAAATCCACGTATCACAATACTGTCAGCCGTCTAGGGGTTACCGTCCAGCTAATTCTCCAGCCCTTATCAGTCTCAGTCTAGCTTCCCATGTCCTGTGCTGTCAAACACAGCCGGTGTTTTTAAAGTTTAATCCCGTTGTCGGCGTTTGCTCTGTGAGTCAGCAAGAACGGCAGACAGCAGTAATTAACGGCCAGATGTGCGGCCATCCTCGCTGATTAGCGATTTAATACACCACCCACCTGAGTAAGCGGTCAATTGTGAAGTAAACACACATGCAAACAACATCTAAATATAAACTTACAAACATTAGCACAGTAAACAAGCTAAGCCCCAGTTTGTGCTAATTAATCAGTGTCTCTTAGCAAATGCTGTAACTCTTTGTTCGTTATGAGAAATCACAATTATATCCTCCTAGGACCGAGGAATAGACTTGTGTCCGCTGTAAGTTTTTTAGTGATTTTTGTGAATTGCTCTGACACCCTACATGTCACAGATTTACAATGACAACTGCCTCTCCTTATTCTTTAAAATGACTGACATTAATTTCGAGATTGAAATACACTCTTTTAAAAATGCTGGGTTATAAACAACCCAAGTTGGGTTGAATATGGACAAACCCAAAACTTGGGTTGTTTGAATGGGTCCATTCACTGGATTCAAACAACCCATTTTCTGGGTTTGTCCATATTCAACCCAACTTGGGTTGTTTATAACCCAGCATTTTTTAAAGTGTATGAAAATATTTTGTAATTATCATTTAAATATGACATTCAAATTGCTAGTCATAAAGCAACATCTGAGGAAAATGTTATGCCATTTCAAATCAAAATTTGACTTTCTGTTATGAAACAGGGCATTGATTTCATACGTCCACTTTAGAGGACACCCGGATTTAAAGAATATTTTGGGAGACATGACAAGTCAATAGGGAAAGACATTATATTTCAATGTTCCTATGAACTATTAGATAGTATTATGAAAATCTTGCAGATTATTACTCCTATAATTAGACTTTTTTCCATTACATGTTGCCCCAAGAACACATTAATATCTATACATGGATACATAAGAAAATCCAGTTAGCTATTTTACACACATATTGCATAAAATAAAATGTTATATCAAATCATTCTGTTTTATCTTTCATAAAATAGTTGAGAAACATCTTTATACAAATTTTGGCATAACAAAATCCTGTAAAATTGTTAAATATATATATTTTTACCATAGGTTTTGCCTATTTATATCTATTCATGTTTATTTTTTATTTATATATTTTTTAAATTGAGTCCTGGTGTCTGAGGCCATAGCATAACACATGAATAAAATATATTTCAAAAATGTTTTTCTTCATTTTTTTTTTCTTATGCTTTAAACACTGTAATGACATGAAAATGTACTTTATTCCTGTCACGACATGAATAATTCAGCATCATTTCTCCTGTGTTCAGTGTCACGAGATCCTTCAGAAATCATTAATATTCAGATTTGCGGCCCAAAAACATTTATTGTTATTATCAATGTTGAAAACAGCTGATATTTTTATGGACGCTATGATAGCCAACATTTCAGAATTCTTAGAGTAATAGAAAGTTCAAATGAAGCGCATTTTTTAAAATAGAAATCTTTTGTAACATTATAAATGTTACTGTCACTGCTGATCAAATAAATGCATAAAAGTAAGCCTATTATTTTCATTTGAATGTTGCACTGACCCCAAATCAGTCTTGAGAACAATGTTACTTAAACCAAAGCTTAAGATAAAGCCCTTAACAGTAAGGGAAAACTGATTCAGATTATATTACTCTCATTTCAACACAATAGTAAATTAATACTACATACAAAAATGAGTTTTACACAATGACAATTTTCAACATCCTTTGGGTCACATAGCCTACAAAAACAGAATGAGCAATATTTTTGGTCGCGGACAGATAGTAAAACTCTCCTTCATTTATATTTGTTCCTGACTTCAGAGTTTATTGAGCTGTAAGAATCCCAAAACCTGACCTCCGTGGGCACAGGAAGCTTCTCAACAGGCCGGGGTAGCTATTTATACCACCACATGCTAATTAGCTGGCATGCTAGAGAGGACAGCCGGAGAGCAACCAAACCAAAGAAACTCCCTGCCAGACTGAAACCCTGATTCAAACAAGCAAATCGCCGTAAAAATACCAGCTAATACATCAAAGTTTATGAATTTCATCCTTGGTGGCAGAAAGTTAAGTCTCCTAGGTTTTCTAAATACTCTGAGAAAATAGAATGAAACCATGTTGAGTACTCACATATTCATATTGCATGTCCTTAATGAGGCTGCATATGATATTCTCAAAATTACAGTTATGCAACCAATGCTGTTAATTTTCATGCATATGCATATAACCAGACCCTTAAGGCAAGCAAGTTGACTTGTTGGCGGCCATCTTGGAAACACATGCTGCTGTTGTTCACTATGTAGGTAACAGGCACACGAGCTCCTCAATGGGAAAGCCTGATGGTTTTCTAAATGACTTTCTTAAATAATAAATGTAAAATTAGCAATAAATCAACTGTGTTACAGTGTCACAGCTACTTGTGAATTGAAGTTAAAATAATAATGATAATAATGATATATATATATATATATATATATATATATATATATATATATATATATATATATATATATATATATATATATATTTATATACATACACATACAGCAAATCATGTAGGCTATATATGATGTGTGTAGTTAATGTCTGTGTGTGTGTGTGTGTGTGTGTGTGTGTGTGTGTGTGAGAGAGAGATATGTAAAGAAGTTATATATAATATGCAGTATCAATACCCTATATATATATATATATATATATATATATATATATATATATATATATATATATATATATATATATATATATTTAAATATATATTGGGTATTTATACAGCATATTATATATAACTTCTTCTATATATTTATATATTAAGTATTAAGTTATATTATGTACGTATACACACACACGCATGCACGCACGCACACACACACACACACACACATATATATATATATATATATATATATATATATATATATATATATATATATATATATACAGGTCCTTCTCAAAAAAAATTGCATATTGTGATAAAGTTTCCATAACTTTCCATAATATAATGATAAAAATTTAACTTTAATACATTTTAGAGTCATTGCACACCAACTGAAATATTTCAGGTCTTTTATTGTTTTAATACTGATGATTTTGGCATAATATACTCAATAAATGTTGGGAACCAAACCTGTGCAAAACCCAAAGAGAGTTGATTTTGCACTCTTCTTTCGTCTTCCTTCTTTTTTCTGTTTTACCCAATACTAACAAACTTGTACAGTATGTTTATAAAAAATGGGACAAAAAGAGGCTGATGTCTAGGAGAGATGTCTAACAAAAAAAAAAATGACAGGCCCAGTGTGAGCGTCAGGAAGGGAAATCTTACATAGCCCGAGGTGTCTTGTCAAGGAGGATGGAAGCGAATATCGGATACGCCGTGCTCAGGAAACATTCGGGCCAGCCGGCTCCGGGATTTTATTTTGAAGGCCGACGGATTTGATTCCGCATGCCGCCCTCTATGACAGCCGGCACCATGGGGCCTGGATGCTTTAATCCGAGGATAAGCAAGAAGAAGGTGGGATTTTACCTGCTCACACACACACATAGACACACTAAGGCAATACAAGCATTCGCTGTACCTCAAGCCAATCTCTCTCATGCTGCCGCGGCCTCTGAAGTTACCACCAAACAGATGCTCCTGGCAAAGAAGGACTTCAACAGGTCTTTCGGGGGAAAACAGGGAAGTGTGAAGGTGCATATAGCCAGAAATGCATTCTAAAGTGTATATGCATTCAAAAATGGAGGCAAAGACCTCCGCTGTTCAAAGGGTAGAAGTAGGTCGCACTTTCACTTGTCTAGTGCTATGTGTGCTGCATTAGCAAAACGCAAAAGTAACTGAGCTCACCCTTTCAGCTGACTTCCTGTCACACTGAGCATGTAAAGGTTGTTTCGATAAGCGAGTGAATCTACCCAGCTAGGGAATGTTCTCAGAACTTTTGATAATGTGCAGGCAAGCTTCCAACAAACATTCTTCCAATAACGTCCATAGAATGTTCATTCAAAGTTATCTGTTTCCCGTTTGAACCATGGTCTGTCTGAATACTCGATTGTGATTGGCTGGTAGGTGTGCAACAAAACTGTTTAATTCGCAGGTATTTCCAAATAAAAACTTTGGGCCCCATCATACACCCGGTGCAATGCGGTGCCATGTGCGCCGCAAGTGTTTTTTGCTAGTTTCAACCCGACCCAGTTTTTATTTTCAAGTCCAGCTCCACGTTGTTGAAATACAAATGCGCCCATTTGTGCACCCATGGGCGGGCTGGTCTGAAAACAAGGTGTGTTCAGGCACATTGTTGGCACTATTTTGAGGCAAATAAATACGCTATTGACTTCAGACCAGGTTTTTGTTGGACAATGGGGTATTATGCTTTCCTGTAGCTCAACCAGTAGAGCATGGCGTTAGCAACGTCAAGGTCATGGGTTCAATTCCCAGGGAAAGCAAGAATTGACAATATTTTTAAAAATGTGTACCTTGAATGCAATGTAGGTCGCTTTGGATAAAAGCGTCTGCCAAATGCATAAATGTAAATGTTCATATATAACACAGTATTTTTTGTATTATTTAAAGAGCGTGTTAGTATTACACACCTATAGGCGGGTGCAAAACGCGCAGCAGCAGCACACAAAAATATTTTTAAATGACAAAAAAAAGAATAAAAAATGTAAAAGATTATTATTGTGTACACAAATCTAAAATGATCATAATGAATAGTCATTGCGTGTATGTAAAAGTGCAATGCCTAATACGTGAATAAGCCCCGCCTTCTAAATGAAAGAGCCAATCATTGATTCGTAAAGTCATCACGTCATTGCAGCTGCAGTTAGAAGCTCCGGTTGCTCCGGAGACTGCGTTTAAGACTGCGTATTAGCTGTGTCCAGGCTGAAAAATGCAGGTTTTTTTTTTTTTTTTTTTTTCATGAATTAAGCGTTTAGTAACAAAATTTATGTGACAGTTGATGTCAGATTTCATTGGTGATTTCAAATGTGAAACTGATTCGTTAGCTTGGCGAAGAGAGTTGGAAAATACAATATTTGCCCAATTTAAAGGGATAGGAGCTGCACTTGTATGCCCAAGAGTGGTTTCAAAGATGGCCACCCAAATGTTCTTTAAAGGACTTTGTTATAATGTTAAAATTGTCCTGTTTTTTCTGTTTTTGGTTTTTGTTTTTTGTTTTCCTGATTATGCGAACATTAAAGAAACATTCCATTTTATCGTTCTTCAAACATAATTGGACGGTTACTTTTAAATGATCGCTGAACATTCTTCTTTGTTACCATTGCATGCACAGTCCGAAGCAGAACACTGAAAGTTTCTATAGCAACCGGAGCTGCAGTGACACGACTTAACTAATCAATGATTGGCTCTTTCATTTAGGAGGTGGGGCTTATTCACCATATTAGGAGTTGCACTTTCTCTCATTCACAAGTAATCAGAATCTTCCTATACATCACGTATTTGATTATAAATAACATTTAACATGAGAGCCCTAGCAAAACATTCTTAGAACATAATTTGTCAGCTGGTAGGATTATTTTAATTTATCATAAGCACACCACGCCACGAAATCAAACTAGTTTAGCTATCACGATACTTTTGTTGTGGATGATTCAGTGTTTTTGAATGAAATAATTTGATTCAATAAGCCTTAATCCTCAAAAAACACATGCTGCATTCAAAATCGAATACTTCCCTACTATACAGTATGAGAAAAACAGTCTGCCAAAAGAGTTTCTTCTGCCTCCATCTACAGCGCTAAGCTCATCACGGAAAGCCAGTGGACTTTGCTGTCTTCCATTTCTATCACGCTTTATCCCTTTCTCTCTTTCACTCCCCACACATAAACACAAAAATAAAAAAAGCTTCCGATTGAGCTGAGGAACCATATCAAGGTCACTCTCTTATCTTCAGGCCACATGACCCACCCTGGACCCTCAGGGCGGCTTGTGTCCCTGTGTGACCCATATAAGCACGCACTGGGCTGAGCCTTTGAGTCACGATCCCCCTCTCATTTCATGTATCCCTGAGCTGATGCAAGCTTGCATCCAAAGCACTGCTGGTAAAAAACGCTGTATGCCTTTTTATACAAGAACTAGTTTCTTTTTTTTAGTGGCTTGGAATTGAAAACAGGAAAGGAAATTACATGAGTTGTTCCTAAAAGTGGTTTGAAGACGAAAAATTGACCAAGCGCAATGTTCTCTCACCATTCCTGACTTCTTACATGCAGAAACAAAAGCTGCTGCTCAGCGTCGTCTCTTTCCGTCATCTCTAGGTGTGTTTATATGTACCTATGCATTTGCCCCATGCATTTACCTGCCCATAGACCCTCCCCTCAAAGAAATCAGGTCAGAAGAGGTTGAACGTGGACAAAAGAGACAGATTAAAACATCAGGTGTAAACGGGAATGTGTCTCCTTCATCTACTTGTGATCTGATTGACCAAAACGCATCTCCAAAGCAGATGTAAACAGGGCCTTATTTGAACTGAATCAGGTTACTGAGTTGAATTGAACAGTTCCAGTCCAACTGTGTGAAGGAATCATTCAAACCAGCTTAATAAATCTAATAATTTTAAGTGTTTTAAAAACTATTCAGTAACTGAAATAATGCTGTAATAAAATAAATATACACTCCCCTAAAGGATGCATTTAGGGGTGTGGTCCTGGTCAAGACAATCTCCTGGACTCCAAACTGAATGTCAGAATGGGAAAGAAAGGTGATTTAAGCAATTTTGAGCGTGGCATGGTTGTTACTGGGATTTTCAAGCACAACCATTTCTAGGGTTTACAAAGAATGGTGTGAAAAGGGAAAAACATCCAGAATGAGGCAGTCCTGTGGGCGAAAATGCCTTGTTGATGCGAGAGGTCAGAGTAAGGATGGGCTGACTGATTCAAGCTGATAGAAGAGCAACTTTGACTGAAATAACCACTCGTTACAACCGAGGTATGCAGCAAAGCATTTGTAAAGCCACAACATGCACAACCTTGAGGCGGATGGGCTACAACAGTAGAAGACCTCACCGCGTACCATTCATCTCCACTACAAATAGGAAAAAAGGCTACAATTTGCACAAGCTCACCAAATTGGACAATTGAAGACTGGAAAAATGTTGCCTGGTCTAATGAGTCTCGATTTCTGTTAAGACATTCAGATGGTAGAGTCAGAATTTGGCATAAATAGAATGAGAACATGGATCCATCATGCCTTGTTACCACTGTGCAGGCTGCTGGTGGTGGTGTAAGGGTGTGGTGAATGTTTTCTTGGCACACTTTAGGCCCCTTAGTGCCAATTGGGCATTGTTTAAATGCCACGGCCTACCTAAGCATTGTTTCTGACCCTGTCCATCCCTTTATGACCACCATGTACCCATCCTCTGATGGCTGCTTCCAGCAGGATAAATCACCAACCACAAAGCTCAAATAATTTCAAATGGGTAGTTCTGAAGACGAAAGGGGGTTTAAACACTATTATTTTAGTATTTTAGTTTAACCTAAACCATAAAACATAAAAAAGTACTAAAATTACTAAAACTTATATTAAAGTGAAAAGAAATAAAATCGCATTCAAAATATTATTAAATACTATATTAATATAGCCTAGAAATCTAGACGCACCCTAGCGGCAGCAAATTTAATCTGCCCGCAAGTGTCGTCTAGGAACTCTCAATACCCTTCTGAGCTGTATTCCTCTCAATCTGGACGGGCCAATCACATCGTGTATAGAGTCGGCGGGCGGGGCCATAATGACGACGGCCGAGTTGCGTTTGCGTGCTTCTAGTAAACACAGAAACTGGCGAACGGCGGCGGTCTTTCGAATCAGCTTTGACCGCTACTCTGGAAGACTTGGAGTTAAGCTTTTCTCTGAGAAAAGAACAGAACGGCACTGAAGTCATTATTAAAAAGGGAAGATGTGTTCGGAGTTTAGCCGACCAGATACGGTGAATGTTTAATCTATCAACAAGCTCTGTTTCACCTTCATTGCTCTGGTTGGTTGTAGCGCTATCCAATCACGTGCAGAGGGAGTTTGAAAGACAACCGTTTATCCCGCCCCTCGGATTGAGCCCTGTCAATGGTGAGTTTCCAGACCAAACATCTTGATGTGGGTCTGGCTTGTCAGGCTAATATTAATATATAAATAATACTAAAATTACACGTATATGCGAGTGAAACATCTTCTGAAATGTTAAATTTAAAATTTAAAATTGTAAAAAATTTACGGTGGGGCTTAATTTTGTCCTTCAGAAATTGATTAAATCGTTGGAAGTTGAAAATGGAAGCAGAAACAAGACAGACCTTGAAAGTCTCGACAGGGAAAGAAGAGAAGTAGAAAGAGAAGTCGATTTGAGGGAGGAGGGAAGGTTAGAGTTTTTGTTTAAAGATTATGAGGGCACATTCATTTTTTTGAATAAATGATAAATCATAGATAAATCATTTATGATAAACACTACAATATTACATTAAAAAAATAAGAATGGTCGATTTCGATTTAATGGCACCTTAAAAAAATTGGCAATTGTGTAAAAAAAAATAATACATGTTTGGATCCACATCTCTCTAGGTCGTCCTCAGACGAGCCTTCCATCGTTGCCTCCAGTCATCCCGATTCTCCATGCATCTGGCCAGTTCATTGGTGCTCTGGGCTCCTGCATCCCTCTTGAGTATGTCCACGTACGTTAGTGTGGGACGTCCTCTTGACCGATGGCCATGTGTTGGTTCCCATAGCACCAGCTTGCTGGCTGGCAGTTCTCGATGCCTTCGGCAATGTCCTGCAAGTCTCATTCTCCTCACAGCAATCTTATTGCTCACTCTTGGTACTCCCTCATACAGGATTTTATTGGTTACATGCTCACTCTTGCTAAAGTTAAGCACTGCACGCAACATCCTGGTGTAGCACCCGTCCAGGGACTTCTCTAAGGTTGGATTCAGGGTCCAGCATTCACTGCCATAGAGGAGAACAGACTCTACCGTCGCGTAGAAGAAGCTAAGCTTGATTTGGCGGGAAAGGTTGGAGTTCCATACACTGTTCATGCCGTTCAGGGCCCTCCAAGCAAGTGCCTTCCTCACTTTTAGATCTTGCTCAGTTGAGTTGACCCATGCGCCCAGGTATTTGAAGTCCTCAACTTCTTGCAGCACAGCGTCTTCTGCTGTTATCAGAGGTTGATGTTCCGGTGGAACGTAGTAGGTCATGACCTCAGTTTTCTTTGAATTTATCCTAAGGCCAACCTTGATGCACTCTAGCTCTACCCTGTGTAGTAGTTCCTGTGCTTGTTCCATGTTGTTGGAGAGCAGACTGATGTCATCTGCATAGTCAAGGTCTGTCAAGACTACTGCCGGGTGTCGACTTGATTTCCTTGGTGTCAGCGTGAAGCCTAGTTCCTGCTCTCGCCCACTGATTGCCTTCCTGAGCGCATAATCAAGGACTATGATGAAGAGGAAGGGGGCTAGTGTGTCCCCTTGCATGACTCCAGCCATGATGTCAAACTCCTCGCTGTTGCCATCTGGTGTCACCACCCTGGCCCTTGTTCCTGAGTACATGGACTCTATTGCCCGGAGAAGGTTCGGAGGAATTCCGTATGCCTTCAGGATCTTCACCATCATACCTCGTTGAATTGAATCAAATGCCTTTTTGAAGTCTATGAAACATAGGACTGCAGTCAGGTTGTCCTTCCTCACCTCCTCTATCAATCTTCTGAGTGCCAAGATCTGGGCTGTAGCAGTTCGCCCTTCTCGAAAGCCGTTCTGATTTACTCTCAGGTGAGGGTCTATTGCTTGCCGGACCCTGTTCAGAATCATTCGGTTGTAGATTTTCGCAATGCTACAGGTCAGGCTGATGCCTCGGTAGTTGTCTGGCTTCGAGAGGTCTCCGGATTTGGGCACTGGCACGATGTTTGATAGAGACCACATATCAGGCAGCCGATTGTGCAGCAGAGCAAGGTTGCAGAACTCTAGAATGATGTCATCAAAGTCACAGTTCTTCAGTACCTCTGGCGGTATGCCATCCGGACCAGCACTTTTCCCCACTCTTACTGTGGCTTTTGCCCTGATGAGCTCACAGAGTGTGAAGGGACCATCGTTTATGTTCAGGTTTGGGAGGTCTGATGGGATTTCCTCTTCCTCAGCTACGTCTGGTGTTTCCCCCAGCAGCTTTTTGAAGTGGCTTGACCAGGTCATCACCCTCTCCTCCGGGCTGTTTCCCTTCACCTGTCCCTCCTTCGTCCTCTTCCGTCCCGTCATTTCATTGATGACCCTCCAGGCCTCCCCATACTGCTGTTCCCCTTGCGCCGCCTGCACCCTCCGCACTTTTTCCATCAGTTCTTCCCCTTTGATGGCATCATAGGTTCTGAAAAGAAACTGTTTGGCTTCGTTCAGGTCGCTGCGCCTCTCCGCAGTTGGTTCCCGCTCAAAGTTGAGGCGGGCTTCCTCCACCATCCCACGTGCTGCTATGACCTCTGGATGTTTTGATCGCAGGGAGGTTCTGACTTTCTCCATCTTAGGCACGCACAGTCTAGTCACCTCCTTGTTTACTGAGACGAATCTCCTGTATTCGCCACTTGCCTCCGCTCCCCTGTCCAGCTGCTGGAATCGTCTCCTCACCTCCTCTGTGTATCTGGTTAGAAGGCCAGGGTCACTTGAGAAAGCTTTCCAGTTATACCGTATTTTGGAACTTGGTTTGGGAACCCTGAGGCTCAGGCGAACTCTCATTGAGACCACGCGGTGGTCTGAGCCCACAGAACTAAAAGTGCTGTATGGCTCAGCATTCATAATGGAGTTCCTCCACTTCTTCCTCACTAGGATGTAATCTAGCTGCCGTAGCGTTCCTGAGGCTCGGTCCCGGAAGGTCCACCTCTTTCCTGTTCTCTTCCGGAAGATGGTATTTGCCGCCAGTAACTCGTGCTCCGTGAGGAGGGCAGTGAGGTAGGTGCCATTGCGGTTGGTTGAGTCGTGGTAGGGGAAGGGTACATCCTCTGGTCCAAGCCTCGCATTGAAGTCCCCAAGAATTGCCAGGAAGTTGTGCGTTGGGACACCGCGGACCGCTCTTACAAGGTCCTCAAAGAACTTCTCCACCTCGTCAGATGGCGCCACGTTGGTGGGTGAGTACACGACTATGACTGTTGTTATTGGGTTACCCGAGAATTCTGCACACATGATCCTGTCGGTGTGGTTGTAAACCCGACGAAGAGCCTTACGTGCCCGTGGGCCCAGCATTAACCCTACACCGCCTGTTGCGGCTTGCGCATCGTTCCTCCATGCTGATGTGGAAATAAACGTGCATCTCTCCACTCTGCGGTACAGTATTAGGTCATTAGTGTGCACTCTCCTATGTTCTTGGACCCCCAGGATCTCCACTCCCTGTTCCTCTGCACAATGTGCAATTTCTATCAACCTCGCTTCTTCTCTCGCTGTGCATGCGTTGAAGGTTCCCATAATAACTGGTTTCCGACAGCGCATTATTGCATTGGACGGGGTGATGTAGTCGGACAGGACCCTCCCCGGGACAATCCCAGAGTTTAAGGTCCCGTTGTCATGATATCCTCCAGGAGGAGGACCAGCACCACCGTCCGCCGCGTTGTTCCTACGGACTCCCGCCGCTGGAAGTATAGGATTTGGGATTTCTTTGTGCTCCATGTTTGGCTTTACTATGCTGATAGTGGACTGTGGGGCGCAACTCCTCACAGTCCCAATTTTTATTTCAGAGTGACCTTCTCTTAGACAGGTTGCCATCCAAGGCTATGAGCCCGATCTGCCCATGCTATTTGACCCCTAGCTGGGGGCAGTGGTTGGCAGACGCCAGGGCGTATCCACACGCCGGTGGGCCTGCACGTCATGCCTCTGGGGCCCACTGCTGCTCCGAGATCCCCTGCAGATTAGCCTGGGGCCTCGCGGCACCCAGTATCCGTGTGTGGCCACGTGGAGGCACTGCAGGAGTCTTGGTGGTAGAGAGGCTGTGTACCGGCAGGAGGAGGCTCACGCACTCGGCTCCTCTTATTCACCTCCACTAGGGGGGCTAGCCGGTGGCAGTAGCTGAGAGCAGAGAGTAGCAGGCAGAAGCAACATGCAGCACACAACATGCAACATGCACTGACTACAAGTACTTCTACACACTACTGCACGTGACGCATCATACACGCCCTGTGCAAGCACACACACACACATGAGGGTGAGTAAAAGTCAGTAGTTTCATTTTTGAGTGACCTATCCCTTTAACTATGCTGGTGTGCATTTCCTTAAAAGGAAACCGTCTCTTAAAGAAAAGAAAGTTGCAATTAAGAGCAATCAAACTGCAGAAGGGGATATGATAGAAGCAATTTGGGGTCTAGCGAACGCCACAGCTGTGCACTTGATCTCTTACGACTGCGGCATACAGTCTGTTTGGTTCAATTCTACATCTGTCCCATTAATTACAATTCCATTCTGTTTACTTACTCAGGCTATCGTAGCAACAAGCAATTGGGGCTAAACAGGCCCAATGTGAGAGGTCATATTTTGACATGATGAATGCTGAGTCTCTTTTGAGGTTAATTTTAGATTAAACATAGACTCAATTGCCCTGTTTACATCTGTTATTAAAATGTGTTTTGGTTGATCGGATCACAATAGACGAGGAAGATACCTGTTTATCCCTGGCGCCTTTTGTCCACTTTCAACCACTTCTGTCCAGATTTCTTTGAGAAGAGGGTCTATGGGTGGATAAACGTATGTTGTTGTTTTTGCAGAACTTTCAATGTGATGGACAAAATATATAAAAATAACTAAATAACTAAAATAAATTCCTGGAGACAACAGAAAAACATACGGAGAGCAGCGAGACCATGCATTTTTGTCTTCAAACCAACCTTGGGGCTCAATGCAGGACTTGAGAGGTGATACTCTGTGTGTTTCGACCACAGGGACCAGGGCCTAAATGAAGTTCCGGGTAAATATTTCCCCTCAAAATGGCCCTGCTTGCGGGGTAATACTTTTTCAAAGTTCAGGAACTTCCAGGGGTGGGTCTTGGGTGCTGAACATGCTGATTGGTTGAGTTCATGCATGATTTTGATTGGTTGACTCGAGGCAGTATTTTTAAAAGTTTCAAAAATAAGACAGATGGGCTGACAACAAGGTTCAGGCTTTATTAAATTTATTTGCAAAGGACGAAATTCAGAGGGAACTGGAAAGTTGACACGCGCAGTCCTGCATCACCTGACTAATCTTCACAGTACTTTAGACAATGATGGAAACGCAGACAGCAGCAGGTCTGGGGGGAAGAGTTCCTGGGACAATTTGTTCTGGGGAATTTCAGTGGAAACGAGGCTTAAGTTTAAATCTCGGATGGATAGCATAATTCCCATAATGTTTAAACAATATATCAGTAGGTAGATGGTATTTTGTGGCTGTTTGAACACATTCAACCATGTGCGTTTACCAAGCGGCAACCTCCCGAGATCTCTCTTGAAGCCAATACGGAAGTAATGTAAACTGCAATTCCTCAACTGGCCACTAGGGAAAGGCACCAGAAGGGAGCAGAATCTCATTGAGCCCCATGTTAAAATTCTCAACTTTAAAGCAGAAAAAAACATGTTTACAGCCTGGTACAAATTGTGGTTTTGGCTTATAAGGCTAATTTTGATCTTCATGACAACTATGAGGGGGGTAAAAAATGTTATAACTCATTCCTTTACGTTATAGAAAGCCTTAAAGTCCTGTATAATTAAGGGCGTGGTTACAAGTGGATAGCCATTTATCTGCCGTCTATAGTCATTGCGTCCCCTCAGCTCCGCGCACATCCCGCCTTTTTCCCCATTTTCAGTTATGCGGGAGTGACACGCGATGACTCGCTCACAAGATGGCAACGCCCAGCTCGACCATACTTTAAGCTTCAGAGCGGCTTATCGGAATCCTATGGGTGACGTCACGGAAGCTACGTCCATATTTTTTTACAGTCTATGGCGTTTACACTACAAAAGCAATCTGGTCGAATGCATTTTTGACTACCTCTGGAAGTGGACAATCTAAAAACGTTTTAGACTCAGTTTACACCTGTATTCAGTGTCTTCCATTTGTGATCCAAAACGATCTTAATACCAGGTGTAAACAGGGCTGATAAATAAGGGTATAACTCTAGGCTCCTACCGGTCCTACTCCAATGGGACTCGAACTAGCATGGGAGATGGGCACACCAACAAGGACACTGTGGACTGTAGTCTTTTGTAGCTAGCGCACCGCTTAAGATCACGGATGGAGCATTACCCACACAGCTCTTAATATCTGTCTTCCATTGTGTAAGGTCAGCATAAAAAGGTACATTTTAAAACATTTTATGGCATATTTTCACTATTTGACTGCATTATCAGTCCTCTCAGTGCTGTTCCATTCCTCAAAATTCCACAGATTGTCCTCTGGAAACAATGCTGGAAATATAAAAAAAATTCTGTCAAGGTTTGGTTATGAGTAAATGACCACACACACACAAACACACACAGAAAACCTACACCCTGACTAACCATCTTTTTAGTGCTTAGAGCGTTTTGAGAAAGTGTTCAGACTATCCGCTTTCATTCGCCCTCCCTTTTTCAGACGCGGCAGACACATATTAACTTCCAAATTGAGTTCGGAAACAGCTTAGGCATTATAATGCTTTACAAAAGGGGTCTTTTCAGGCATTCACATGGATAGAATCTTGGGGGTTCTGCTTATTTCAATTTCATTCAAGAATTGAACTCTTCATGGACAATTTAACATGGCCGTGCTCTATTTTTTATTCTCCCCCAGATCCTCAGACCGGAGCCGCATGCTTTCTGCAGGACGGAGGCTGAGACAAGCGTTAGACAGTCTGCTCGCTGTTTGGGGAATAAGGCGGCAATATCCAGTTGAAATGTCAGCAACAGGCAACAATATAATACTCCCACATATCAACTTCAATCCCTGCGGGCGTTGTAAAAGGGAAGCGACATTTACGAAACAATGCCAGCAAATACCATGCGACCAAAGATGGAAAGCAACTCAGAAAGCAACTTGTTTTAGTGTCACCGGGAAAATTGGTGCATATGCTAACAAGGGTGATTCATTTTTTTTAATTCCACATGATGTCTTAGTTGAAAAGAGACCAGTTCTTTCCCTGTCTGTTGCGTGGTCCGTGGGGATTGGCTGTTTTTGTGCTCCTGTCTGGTCATAATGAGGTCCACAAAGGCACTGGGAAGACAGACGCATATTTTCCTTGACGTTGATAAATAGCTAGCATGAATCCATGGTTAGCGCCATAGATTGCAGAGAACATTAGCATTGGAAGCAAAAAAGATGTAGTGAGCCAGATAATCACCTATTAATGTCAAACATTTCTCATACAATATCTAGTAAAAATACATAATATGCATTTTTAAATATTTAAACATTTTACACATATTTATGCAGAGTATATTTTAAAAATCCATTACATTCCCAACATAAATAAATATTATGTGTAACTATTAATATATTTAAATATAACAACAACAACAACAAAAACCTTGTATTGATGCAAATTTTGGGATTTTTCAGTGAATTTAAAATGCCACAAATGAAAATAACTCATTTGATTATTTTTTAATTTTATTTAGAGCTTGATAGGAAACCCAAATATATTATTTATCCATACACAATGACAAGATTGACATCACTGCCAACTTTCAGATTATTATACACATTCACATTAGTTTAAAACAGAATTTATTTAAATAAACAACTGGAAAATATTATATTAGGCATAACATTATGATCTAATATTGTGTTGGTCCCAATTTTGCTGCCAAAATAGCCCTGACCTATCGAGGCATGGACTCCACTAGACCCCTGAGGGTGTGCTGAGGTATCTGGAATCAAGATGTAAGCAGCAGATCCTTTAAGTCCTGTAAGTTGCGGGGTGGGTCCTCCATGGATTGGACGTGTTTGTTCAGCAGAACCCAAAAATGCTCGATTCTTTTGAGATCTGGGGAATCTGGAGGCCAAGGCAAAACTCGTTGTTGTGCTATTCAAAGCATTCCGGAACCATTTTTGCTTTGTGGCAGTGCGAATTATCCTGCTGAAAGAGCCACAGCCACCAGGAAATACAGTTTCCATGAAAGGGTGAACATGGTCTGCAACAATGCTTTGGTAGGTGGTACGTGTCAAAGTAGCATCCACATGGATGGCAGGGCCCAAGGTTTCCCAGCAGAAAATTGCCCAAATCATCTCACTGGCTGGCTTGCCTTTTTCCCATAATACATCCTGGTGCCATGTGTTCCCCGCCTTATTCCATTGCTCTGTGGTCTAGTTCTGACCACGTGCCCACTGTTGCCGTTTTTGTCGGTGGACAGGGGTCAGCATGGGCCCCCTAACTGGTCTACGGCCATGCAGTCCCATACGCAGCAAACTACAATGCGCAGCGTATTCTGAACCGTTCACCTTTCTATCAGAACCAGCATTAACTTCTTGAGCATTTTGAGCTATAGCTCGTCTGTTGGATCAGACCACACAGGCCAGCCTTCGCTCCCCTCATGCATCAATGAGCCTTGGCCACCCATGACCCTGTCGCCGGTTCACCACTGTTCCTTCCTTGGACTGCTTTTGATAGATACTGACCACTGCAGACCGGGAACACCCCACAAGAGCTGCAGTTTTGGAGATGCTCTAACCATCTAGCCATGCTCTGACCGTCTCGCCATCACAAACTGGCCCTTGTCAAACTCACTCAAATCCTTACGCAAACCCATTTTTCCTGCTCTTTCAACTTTGAGTACAAAGTCCTCACTTGCTGCCTGATTTATCCCATCCACTAACAGGTTCCGTGATGAAGAGATAATCAGTGTTACTCACTTCACCTTGTCATAATGTTTTGCCTGATCATATTTATAATGTTTTGCATTTCACATTTGATTTGTTATGATTCATTTGCATATAAGAATCTGTGATATCAAGCATTTCTAAGTGAACCTGGATCCACCTATTATCTCAACAGGGAGCACGGAAAGATGCACAGTCATAACTGATGCAGGCTCCCTATGATGTGATTGTGTGCATGTGACTGTGTGCACCCACTTCCAGACATGAGGGTGAAGGAACACACCCATTATTCTAAAGCAAAGCTGTGTGACGGCACGCGGCCTCCGAGCGGCACGGCGTCATGATCGATGGCGGCCATTAATCACGCCAGCATCGCAGCCGGAGATTGATGTGCAGAAATTCAAATCTTCAAGCAGCGTTTTGAAAATTAAAGCAGCGAGGCAAGGTTAGGATCCTTCCTGGTGACGCTGAATGAGAGGGCTGGGAGCAATGAGCTCCCCGGGGTAAAGGAATCTCACGCAGAGGTTGAGAGAGCTTCTTTTAACCTTTGATCCACCAGCTGTCTCAGACACCTGAGTGCTGGCTTGTCAAAACGAGGAGGCTGAAGAGCGGAAGAAATGGCAAAATAAAACTCCACAGTCAACTTCGACCACTAAATGAAGTCAATATAGACTAAAAACCTTAAAGTCAATCCCTGAATGCATTTTGTTTCTGCTTTTATGTCCCCACCAATGTCAAAATGAAACACATGGCCTTGTAATATATGATAAAACTAAATAAAAGTGTGTATGCTAATTATTAAAATCATAAATGGATACCGCCTTATTGGGACATAACTTGTCCCTGTCCCTGAGGCCCTCGCCAACACCTTCCTGACTGTTAAACACTTTATTCCCACTATTCTATACACGTTATGCACTTTGACCTCAAGTCTGCTGGGTCATCTTATACTCTACGCAACTGATCGTGTTATCAGCTGGAATTCTTGGTGGGCGGAGTTTATGTAAATAGCCTAAGCCAACAAGATGGCCTTTTTGCTCTTTAGCATTTTTGTAGGCCTAAACTTGGAAACGAGTTAGCATTTTAGCACTTCCAGTTCAATCAGTCCTAATACTTATTTCAATCAATAGTAAGTCAAAAGTTGGACTTAATCCATCTGGAATTGATTGGATCATGAAAAGTGAGCAATACTTTTTTGAATGGAGGCAGGTTTTTTGAAAAGAGGGTTTCTTATGAATTGTGTACATTTAGACCGTGAATTTGTATTGAATTGATATGTTATGTTGAGTTTATATAATCCCAGTACAAAAAAAGCACAGAAACTCTACTTCTTCCACTGTTCAGTCATGCATCTCCACAGCTTGTCACTTCTCATAAGGAGCAAAGTTCTGACCTTTTACTGGGACAAAAAAATAACACATTAGATAGATCTTGTACTGACCATACACCTCACTAAAATGGCCATGGTTTGTTTTGTAACTGTAATAATTGTTTTACTGTATTTTTGATCAATTAAATACAGTCTTGTTGAGCATTAGAGACTTACTGACCCTATTCTTTTTTTACCTCTTTCTTTGCCAGTGTTTAAAAAAAAAAATGTTGCCAGCCACCACCAGGGTTTTTGACCATTAAAAAAAAAAAGTATAGTCCAATAAATATTTTGTGTTCTGAATATCTGAGCATGCAATATATCAAAATAAAGAGCTGAGCTTCGTCCTTAAAGCTACACCGTGTAACTTATTTAGTTCATTCTTAGCAAAAAACACTTAGTTTTTTCAAAAATATATGTGCTCATTAATGTATATTTACTTATTTCAAGTAATAAAGTATTCCCGTAAGTTTATAATATGCCATTGAAAATACATACGGGTGAGGGGTTCGAATCCATCTTGAAAGTACATTAGCCAAAGAGGGACATACCCATAAATTCAAGCTTCGCCTTTCGCGTTTTAACACTCAATGGCCGTGTGGAATGTGAAGAGGGGGATTGCCGTGTTAATCTTGGACTAAATAGGCCACCGTAAGAGTTAAAACAAAATCAGAATTGAGAGGAACAGAAACTAATATTCACTGGATGGTCATATACCTTTTCACCACTAGTTAGGGGCAAATATCAAACTGTGTATCTTTAAAAAAAAAACGTTTTATTTTAGCTTCTTGCATTTATTTTTATAAACACTTGAATATGGGTAAGTTTCATAAAAAGGTTTTTTGTCAAAAACTGCATCCAGATCAGATTCAGAGTGATGGTCAAACACAGATGGAGTAGATCGAGTCCATCAACACCTAATGTTTGCATTCCTGTAGCTTGTCCTGGGTCCACATTTCATTCACTAACATTAGATAGTTTTGATAAACATGATGTTTAATATTGATGATCACGTTATTTTTCATATGCATTTGCCTACATACGATCGCTTGTTTTAATCCGTCTTACTCGCGTGTGTTTTGATCAGGAGATTCAGGACTCATTTAGAAAATGCGTAATAGCGCCCCCTAGCATCTAACATTGAAAACAAGGAAACCTGGAAATTTTGTTTTTGGCCGGGAAGCGTTATCTCACAAATATCGGAAAATTCTGTGTTTGACGGGGAAAGAGTGGTAAGGGTAGTGTATATGATTTTTTTTTTCATGTTTCATATTTTAAAGCTTATTAGCATACAAGTGTCACATCATTAGCTTAGCAACATGCCAATGACAATCTCTGCTGAAATCAAATATAAATTAAGTCACATGCTTTGAACTAGAGTGTTCCAAATTGATCACTTTGGTTCCATTTCACTCATAATCTCCCTATAGGTATCATTTCAGCTCACATATTTACATAGTTTCCGGATTTAGCATCAGAGATGGGTTATGGCTAAGTTTAGCAAGACAACACGGATGCATTTCTGCATGCTCAATAATTCAGGGTCCTACTTTTCTAGGTCACAAAAACGTTTATGGTTATTTGCACCACCAGTTTGGCGGGAGGCGCTGGCTTAAAACCTCGCCATTGACAGGAATGTTTTACTGGGGGACATAAAGCGGGGAAGCAGATGGGTGCATCATTGTCATCGCTAATAAACCTTTAATTCAAAGAAAACAGAAACTGAACCAGAAAGGGAGTGAATGTTTCTGTGGGATTTACTATGTCAGCGCCAAAATGGCTGCATGAAAAAGAAAATCTAAACTCGCTTGAAAAAAAAACAACAAAAAAACATTACATGCTCTTGTGATCTCCGCTCTTCAAATGTGTGTTAGGAGTGAAACGCTAAACTCATCAGAGTTGATGATATCCCTCATTCCACAGAGGGCCCGAGGCATTGATTCCAGTCCTGCCTTTCCATAAAGTGCCTTGTTCCAGAGGGCCCTATAAATTCAGTCGCTCGCTATGGGAAAGGGCAGTGTCGCACGCTGTTAATTTAATAAAGGATTTGGGACATAGATTCCTCCCACCCCGCAAAAACATCTCAAACTTTTCAAATGGCTTGTTATAGTAGCGTTCTGTTACATTTCCCATTCATTCCTTTTTGAGAATTAGAAGCCTGATTTATTTCGCTGGACTGAGGGGAAAAAAACATATTTAGTAATTTGCAGGCCTCTAAAATGTTATGCCTCAAAGCAGTGTTAATAGTCTAAAACAAGCCTTTTATATCAAATTGGTTTCGCAAGCCTTTAAGAGACACAGACATTCCTCTTATTAGGACGTGGCCTCACGCTTTGTATAGATTATTCCCCTTCAGTTTAGAGCAGGTAAATAGTGCTTCACTCAGCCTCTTTCTGAATGGCTTAAGGACAGCCATATTAAGAGCATATTAAAAATGAAAAGAACATTACAGACTTGCTCATCTTTCAGTACATTTTCTGATGTCAGGAAAGTCAAAGTGTCTTATTTGGCCATGCAGCACTTCGCAAAACAATAAGGGACACTGAATGAATGAGACTTAACTAAATATGTTGGTCTATGTGGTTTACAGGGACTCTCCATAGGCGTAATGGATTTTATACCGTACAAACTGTATTTTCTATCCCCCTACACTGCCCCTGCCCCTAAACCTACCCATCACAGGAAACATTCTGCATTTTTACAATTTAAAAAAAAATAACAACATAATTTAGTATGTTTTTAAGCTATTTGAAATATGAGGACATTTGAAATGTCCTCATAAACCACATTTATGTTGTAATACCAGTGTAATACCCATGTAGTTATACAAATTTTTGTCTTCATAAACCACATAAACAGGCACACACACACACACACACACACACACACACACACACACACACACACACACGTACATATTATACACATATTCATTTACTTTAATATGCATACATGTAATATGCAACTATTTTAACTATTTATAATGATATTATTGTATTGTATATGTACACGCGCACACACACACACACACACACACACACACACACACACACACACACACACACACACACACACACACACACACACACACACACACACACACACACATTTGTATAATGTATATTTTCTTTTATCTATTTGGCATTCATTATTTCTAAGAGATGAGCCATGTGCTTCAAAAATGAATAATTTTAATCAAGAAAACTCGTATGATGAATAAATCTTTAGCTGCGTTCTTCTGATTTGAAAAACTAATTATAGTCCTTGACATAGATGAGTACGGATGAATATAGGCCTATTGTTATCCTTTCATCATAAGGTGCATAAATGCAATCACTGTCAATAAAAGGTCATTGTTTTTGGTCACCGATGCAAGTGTAGCAATGAATTAAAGGAGATGTTTTTGAGCTAGCCATGGCCATGGAGGAAAATGGCATCTACCCAGACTGAGTAAAGAGCTTTCTGTAGTATTTTAACATTGTTTCTGGGACAATAGGAGCCTTTAGCCACTATAAACCCATCCATTTATGCTGCATCCTTGGCTGAGGGTCCCTCTGGAAAAGTGTAACCCTTAGGAGGTGAAAAAGAAAGAGGCTGCAGATTCCCCCTCAAATACTCTCCCAACACTCCTCTCAAAAGTCAACTTCTCAGTTCAGTCCAATGGAGATTAATATAATATTCAGTTTATCAGCTGACCTTAAATACTGTTTTGGCTCATATTTCTCAATCAATTCAACCAAGTATTATCAAAGACAATACTTGCTTCTTATTGGGCTTCTGCAGAGAGAAATACACCTGCATATCATCTGCGTACAAGTGAAGAGATTCCATGATTGTGAAAAATTGACCCTAGAGGCAGCATATACAAATAAAACTAAAATGGGCTATTAATGATGATTACATTAATAATAACAACAACCAAAAAAAAAAAAAAAGTCCCCTACAGAGTTTGTCCTGAGTTCTGATGTTATGTTAAATTCCTATGAGAGCAATTCAAATATCATATCAAGGTCCAGACGAAATGCCTGTGGCTTTGTGTTGTTTGTTAATGATGCATATTTTATGTCATTAACACCTTAAGTTGTGTGTTTACTGCGAAATTATTTCCCTAGTTACTTTACATAACACAATAAACACCAATTTCTTGAAGCAGACATGATGAATGTCATCGGAAATCTTTGGGGGCTGACATGTAAGCGGAGATGCGCGTGTGGAGATCAGGAACGTCCCAGGGGCCGAATCCCCTACAGCTTGGCAGGTTGAAAAGCCGGCAAGAAATAAAGACTACTGCCAGGCAAAGCAGTGCCCATGGGAAAGAGCGTTTTATTAAAAAATAAGAGAGGCTGGAGACGAGCCACTATGAAGAACAGAACTGAAGTAAAAACCAGTTGGGATTTATGTGAGGAGCCAAATGGATGTTATGCCACACTTGCAAAGGAAAACGCTTCTCAACATAAACATATTCTGGGTTTGTCAAAATAAAATTGGGGCTTCAGTGTGAATTAAACAGTGAGGGGGTCGGTTTTGCAATAGAGGGTGATTTTGGTGTTCGGGTGGAGCACCTACACCACTGTCCACAATTATATTTTTCTGCACGTCTTAGTATATAATTATTAATGGATTTTATGCAGGTCATTTTTAGGACACGGTCTGTGGAGGTTTGTCTCGCACATCTGCAAGTGTTGGATTTGTAATCTAACTTTTATGGATACAGGACAGGCACTATGGGGCTTTTCACAATGCTCCCCTAAGTGCAAAGCAATATTTATTGAGATAAATATGAATAAACAAATGATAAAACAACGTCTTTGTTGAGTGGTAACATTTTTATTTAGAATAATGCGTTCCATCATGACCAAACATTGGTCATTATTCAACAAGTAAAAACAACAATCACAAAAGAATTCAATGACAATATTCAAATAGATAACTCTTATTTTATTTTATTTTCAACAGTCTTGAAAACACAAAAATGAGTTTTTAATGTGATGAAATATACTATAACTGTAAGGCTGGGTGAAATTAAAAAAAGGGAGAGCTGGATCCATATACAAAAGAATTGAATAACAAAATAAACATGACAAAACCCCAACAGATCCCAGAGAACCAGGAAAAAGGAAAGAGAACACAACAGAACAGGACATGACTAGACAAGGAACACAAGAAACACTAGGTGCCCTATCTTGCACCCAGTGCAATTGACTTTGTACAGCGACGCATGTGTCATTCCCATTTTGCACCCGCGCAAAGCGCCCTTTTCCCTCCACAGAAGCACGTCGCTAAACTAGTGAATGAACTTGCGCTCCCTGGGCGGTTCAGCGCAAAAAAGGAGGCGTGTTCCGGCGCAAACAATCCCTGGTGCTATTTTGCTGTTCCATTAAACAATTGCGCCACTGACCAGAAAAAAACCTAGTCTAAAGTCAGTGGCGCGTTGCGCGTTGTTCATTATGCTATTTTAAGGGCGCTTGCTTGACCATAATGTATAGCGTGCACAACGCGCATACACTTTGCTCATGTAATCTACACAGATGCAACAGTTATTTTTCCAAATCATAAATTGTTACACTAAAAAAATATTAACACGTGAGATGACGGAAATCATTGTGGTGTGTGCTACAAAGATGTGAAAAAATAGGCATAAATCTAGCTTACAAATTATTCAGGCTAATGTTTGTAATAAAGGATCAGACCTGTTTGCCCAATAGTGGCAAGACGTATATAAGGACATCTGACAAATTGGTTTGTCCGTCAAGAACCAGGAAAAAAAATCGACTGAAAAACTGAAAAAACTGTTTAACCGACGCCTGTTTAACCGAAGCTATTTTGGGTGGGTTTCTCCCATCCCCATACAACACAACTTCTCTGTCTTTCACTGCTCTTACAAGAACATCAGTCTCCTCGGCTGTGAACCGCTCCTGACGTGCGCCTGGTAAATACGCCATAATAATAGCAATCCATAACAAGGTTATTTTCGTAAACGAAAACTGAAACTAAGACTAAAACTATTGGTCAAAAAACATTTTAGTAAACTGAAATAAAATTAAAAAATCTGAATAAATAAAAAACTAAAACTAAACGAAACTAACTACTCTTACTAAAAAACTAACTGAAATAAAATAATAATTAGCAAAAATAAATATTCGTTTTCGTTATTAATAAGCCCTATTTCATGTGGTGGAAAATCTGACTGTGGCGGTTGAGGGAGTGTCTGTATATCGCGCTTGTGCGCGTGAAGTGATCTGAGGAGGAGATTAACCGCTGCCCTGTGACGGACGCGTGCAGACAGGCAACACATCGCTAGTCCTAAACGGCAGTTCACAAAGAATCAATGCGTCCGTGGCAGTGAAATGGGAAATAACACAAGGTAATGAGATGCACGTTGAACTTCTTTTAACTTAAGCTTACTGTTTTAGAATGCCGTTTCTTACACGACGAGAGACGCAGGCGCAAAAGTCAGCAACTAGTAGCAAGTACTAGCCTACTGTCCGTTTGAGATTTCATGTTTGCATAATATTGACAGGCTCAAAGGTATTATCATAATCATTTACTACTAATAATATTATTGTCTGTGTGGAGACATTTCCCCACAAAATAGGGAATACCAGGACACACATACACACACGTTTGTTTCACTATATAAGTGAGGACATTGCATGGACTTCCAATGATTTTATATCAGGTTAATGATATTTTATATCCCCTAACCCAATCCCTCTCCCCGAACCTACCCATCCCAAGAACGTGCAAAACAATAGATTTAAATAAAAACATGTTTTGGCCGATTTATAAGCCTTTTTAACTAGTGAGGACCAGTCAAATGTCCTTACTAGTCAGTTATCATAATATTTTACTAGATAAGTGAGGACATTGGTCCCCTTTACAATTATAGCACAACACACACACACACACACACACACACACACACACACACACACACACACAGCACAACAGTGTGTTGGCTGTATTCAGATGACTTAAGCTGTGGTCTTACACTGCTAGCCTACATTGTACTACTGAAGAAATTAAAATAAGCTTTTAATTGTTTAACAATATTTCATCTTTGTTATGAATGAGTTTGTCTGGAATTTATAATTTTTACTTTTATATTTTACGTTGCATTTATTTTGTTCTTTAAGATAGATCCTCTGAGTATTAGCCTATGTCAAAAATATCAAATATAATTTTTTAATATCAAAATATAATTTATTTCATTTTTAATCTCCAGATCGTTGTTTGTATATAGGTCATAGTTTGACTTAAGCTTTTTTGCTCAAAGGTGAAGACCCAACTTTATGCATGTTTTGTAAGACCTTCCTGGGTTTAAACAATAATGCTTGTTTATCAAGTTATTTCACTTAAGGATGTTTAGTAAGATTAAACTCTAATCAGTGCAAACATTAAACTTTGCTGAAATTAAAACCCTTGATTTGGTCTCTACACTTCATTATGGTAACTCTGCTAAACTATAATTACTAAAACTGAAACTAAATAAATAAAAACTAAATAGAAATGTATTTGCAAAATAAAAACGAAACTAAAACTAGCAAAACCATTTGTAAAACTAACTAAAACTAAACTGAAATTTGTAGCAAAATTGAAAACGATACTGAAATAAAAACTAATTTCAAAAAGCAAAACTATAATAACCTTGATCCATAATGGAACTTGCGCACCTGCTTTTAAAGGGAATGTTGGATGACGCTCTGATTGGTTTATTCACGTTACGCCCAAACCACGCCTATGAATAATGAAGCTACTTCAGACCAACCCATTTTAGATTTGCGCCGGGCACAAGAGACATTTATCCCGCCGAGAAAATAGCACAGCGCCGAGACCCGCCCACAAAGTTACTTGCGCTACGTGCTTTGACACTTGCGTTTCAGATCGTTAAAATAGGGCCCTAGGTTTTAATATTCATAATTATCAATTATTCAGTTATTTGTATTTATTGAATAATGAATTGTGTTGAATGTCACAATATTACTTTTTTTTACATTGTCGCTATATGATAAATTAAAATAAGCTGATAACATCACTGTTTTCTCCAGTACGACTGTACAGCCAAATCTAATTTTGTCGCAATATATTCCTGTTTGACACTGTGAAGCTGCTTTGACACAATCGTGATTGTAAAAGCGCTATATAAATAAAGTTGATTGATTGATTGATTGATTTTAGCATGAGACTTCTTTCAAAAATATTAAAAATAGTACACTGTCAAAATGCTCTTCTACTATATTTGTATTGTTTAGTCTAAATACCTAAACATTTTTAAATCAAGAAGCATTTACTAGATAAGTAAAATTACATAATTTTAGCTTTAAACAAGCTTAATTATCTGCAAATGAGGTAAAAAAAATAATATTGTTTCTGATTGATTTTTTTTTCCTGTTTCTGTCGCAAACGGAAATACGAATATTTTTCGTCCCCCATTGGACACCCTCAGAAAACAAGAACAAATATCTTATGTCATTCTACTTATCTAATAAATGAATCTTGATTTAATAATTTTTTGATATTTGGACTGAAACAAGAAACAAATACAAAATAAGAGAAGCATTTTTTGCCTTGTAGTCAAATATTTTGATAATTTAAAACTTTGTTGACAATATTATAAATGAACTACAACAAAATACATTTCCTTTGTCCTTGTTGCTTAACTCCATCTCATTTACATACCTGAAGCTCATTCATTATGCAGCTCATTATGCATTCCTTTGTTCTCTCAGGTGTGATAGCCAGTAATATTCATGATTGTTCACACCTCTTCGCATGTGGCCTTTGTAAAGAAAAAGTATCTTACAAAATGATAAAAAAGGAATTGTTTTATGTGAATTAGCAGGCTCAGTGCTTCTCACATCAGTTTGAAGCAAAAGCTCTAGGCAACCACATCCATAGTCTAAAGTCTTGCGGCCGCATATATTGTGTGAGGCCTTCGTTTTATTTTATTTTCAAAACCCACGCACAAACATTATTCTGTTTAAAAATACAAGCATGTACATACTTATTGCTAACATATTATGGTAGCGCAGTTTGTGCTGAATACAGTGTAATTAAACTTTTTTTTAAGCAACTGAAAAAAGCACAAATGTCAGAGGATGCAACATTTCTAAAGGGCCCCAAAACAGCTCAGACTCCTGAGGGTTAAATGCACAAAGGGGAATAATAATAATAACAATAATAATAATAATAATAATAATAATAATAATAATGCGTTCGATTTATATAGCGCTTTTCTAGGCACTCAAAGCGCTTTACATAGAAGGGCGGAATCTCCTCAACCACCACCAATGTGCAGCATCCACCTGGATGATGCGACGGCAGCCATTTTGTGCCAGAACGCTCACCACACACCAGCTGATTGGTGGAGAGGAGACCGAGTGATGAAGCCAATCAGGTTATGGGGATTATTAGGAGGCCATGATGGACAGAGGCCAGTGGGCAAATTTGGCCAGGATGCCGGGGTTACACCCCTACTTTTTTTCCGAAAGACATCCTGGGATTTTTAATGACCACAGAGAGTCAGGACCTCGGTTTAACATCTCATCCGGAGGACGGTGCTCTTTGTCAGTACAGTGTCCCCATCACTATACTGGGGTGTTAGGACCCACACAGACCACAGGGTGAGCGCCCCCTGCTGGCCTCACTAACACCTCTACCAGCAGCAACCTGGTTTTCCCAGTTGGTCTCCCATCCAGGTACTGACCAGGCTCAGCCCTGCTTAGCTTCAGTGGGAAACCAGTCTTGGGCTACAGGGTGATATGGCTGCTGGTAGACAAACAAGACACACCAGTGAACAAGCAAAGAACTAATCAACATGAAAACCTACAAAGGACTACAATACATGGCGCAGAACAGGAAATGACAAAATTCCACACAAGGCTGGGATCATGAAAGAGCCCCCTCTTTAAGTAGTGGATTCCAGACGCCAGTCAACAGACAGACACATAATTCCAGGACAGAGGTGGAGTAAAGGTGGAACAGGGAGAGGGATGGAGACTGAGGAGGATCAGACCATAGGTCATTTATTATAATTTGAAAAATAAATGTCTCAAAGACAATGAGAAAATGAACTCCTTTATGTTATTCTGAAATTTAAACATAATAGTATTACTCATAAAACTTCACAAATGTGCTCCATTAAATGCACTACACTTCTGTAAGAGGGTGGCAACAAAGCAGCACACCCATGATGCTTTGCTACATGAACAGCCAATCAAAACTCCTAAAGAGTAATAGTATACTACAATACTTTTAATGGGGTTTTCAGAGTGTAATTTTGGCAGTCAAATCCCTTGTAATTCACACTCTATCATTTGCTTCCCACTTCCCCATGCAGCAGGATACAACTTGACATTAAATCCTATCACTGATTCTATTAAAAAAAAGAAGAAAAAAAAGTAGCTTAGACGAGGGCATTCTTGAATTCTAATTGATTTCATCGTCCCCTCTCACTCCGCACTCAGACAAGAGCATCCGCAGTCCCACGGCACTGCTATAATTTATGTGGAGAATATTAAACACTCAGCTCTATTGATCCCCACCGCTCTTTATGTGACGTCTTCCTGCTGGGAATAACGGCTGAGGCCTTGTTAGGCACTCGTGAGGAGAAAAAGAGATCCTGTCAAGAGCGCTGATTTCTTCTCCCATAGCAACTTTAACATGGAGGCACAATCATTTTTGCTGTGTCAAAGGCATTTTTGCCAATACACTGTACAGTTTTTATGGCTTCATCTGTTGTACGTACCACAAGCCAAAATGAACAGTGAGGTTATATTTGTTATTTTTTAAAAGGCTGTTAATGCATCTTGGCCTTCCGGTCATTTCAAAATTTGTATCACTCTACTTGTGTTTGTGTAACAGAGGCCAGCTAGTAGTCACGAGTAAACCTCACTCCTTTGACCTCAAGAGACGCTCTAGCGACTGACGCTAGCAGTTGCAGCCTTTAGCTTCTTTGTTAGAGCGTCCGCATCTCATGCCGGCAGACCCGGGTTCGAGTCCCGCTTGGAGCGGCGGTTTGAAAGGGAGGGGTTACAATTGCACATTCCAGTTAGTGCATTCAGTTTTTTTTTTCTGAAGGTTATAATAGTTATGTCCCAAATGACACACTACACTGTGCAATTATACACAATATACTTATGTACTATGCATTTGGCCGTGTAGTGAAGAAACTTCATTAGGTTATTTAATCATGTAACATGGGAATCTCATTTCCCCTCCTCCGCTACACCAATAAAGCTGTGACAGTGAAGTGTCCAACATTCCACACCTTTTCAGTCATTTACGTGTCATCCGGGTATTCAAGTGCATTTTATTTTGAGTTTATACTCCCAAAAATCATAATATAGAACATACTGCAAGTCATTCAACTGATGTACAGATATTTTGTACTATAGCAGGTGAAAACAGTAGCCATATGTGAAAAGAAAAGCTACAATGTCCGAATTCACAGTATTTATAAAACAGTATGCCAGGTGACCTACTACTACTGCGAGATTCTGAAGTGTGCATCCAATGGGAATTTTACTATCCCATGAGGCCACGGGAGAGGATTTATAAATGGCAGTGAAGATACACAACTAAGGCCACTGGTAGGTCACGACAATGACAAGACAACAAAAACATTTACGAATAGTAGTGAAAAGTCCACTGAGGCAAGTTGCAGTTAGTGATGGGGGATTTCGAAACACTGCTTCATGAAGCTTCAAGGCTTTACGAATCTTGTTTTGAATCAGTGGTTCTGAGCGTGTATCAAACTGCCAAAGTCACGTGTTTTTAAGTAAATGAGGCTTTATGTCATAATTATTTCAAAACGTTCAGACATTTCAATGGTTCACCACTGGGGGGCGATGATCTCAAGGGATTTGTGGAAACTGGTTCCTAATTATTGTGATCTAAAATTTGCTTCGCATTTAAGGATGAAAAGACAAACACTTCAGGTGAAGGATAATTCACTTCTTACCTCCGAGACGGTTAAATCTCACGGGTTTGAGCTTGGGACATGCTCTAGGATTTGAACCCAAGGCAGCAGCGTACCAGTCAAGAACACTATCCAGTGAGAACATAGTACGCATGACTAGACTAACAAAATAACACGACACAAGGATAAGGGGAGCATAACCATCCAGTGCAGTAGGTGGCGAAAATGCTCCTTAGGAGTTGATCGCCATTAAACAAGAAGAAGAAGAAGAAGAGCACATGACAGAGGCCCTGTCCCAAATGGCACACTTCATGTGCACTTTCGGTCTTGTGGACTTACAATGGCCATTGCGTGCGCATATTCGTTAAGTCCACAAGACTGTAAGGTGTCCCATTCGTCATTTAAGCTTAAAGAAGGGTGCTCATGAGCGCCCCCTTTGCGGCTGCTATGCACCCTCGATGCGCACTTCAGATGTGCCCGCAAGTTTGCGAGCTAAGCAGATGACTTCTAACCGGCAGTCAAAGCAGCATTATGTTGTGAAAGCGCGGACTCAGAGGAAGACTGTGAGGGTTTAGGGTGCCTTTTGGGACAGGGATAACATGGGTAAAGACATCACAATCGTGTTGAACTGTGGTATATGAAGCTGCCTTAAGTGTACATATGAAGTAGACTCAACTATTTTGATTGAGGGAGCGAGGGTCTGTCCATATAGTCCAAATCAGCATCTGTAAAACCGCATTCTATCATCTTAAAAATATATCTAAATTACAGCACATGCTTTCAATGCAAAATGCTGAACAGTTAGTACATGCGTTCATGAGCTCAAGGCTAGATTATTGTAATGCTCTACTGGGTGGTTGCCCTGCTCGCTTAATAAACAAACTCCAGCTAGTCCAAAATGCAGCAGCTAGAGTTCTTACTAGAACCAGGAAGTATGATCATATTAGTCCAGTTCTGTCAACACTGCACTGGCTCCCTATTAAACATCGCATACATTTTAAAATCTTGCTTATTACTTACAAAGCACTAAATAGTTTAGCTCCCCGGTACTTAAGCGAGCTCTTAACACATTATACTCCATCACGTCTATTGCGGTCTCAAAACTCTGGCCAGTTGATAATACCTAGAATATCTAAATCAACTACAGGCAGTCGATCCTTTTCCAATTTAACTCCTAAACTCTGGAATAGTCTTCCTAGCATTGTTCGGGAAGCAGACACACTCTGTCAGTTTAAATCTAGACTAAAAACACATCTCTTTACTATGGCATACACATCAGAACATTTTTAACTTTCATTATTCAAATCAATTGACTGATTGTTAGGCTGCATTAACTAGGTCAGCCGGAACCGGGAAGACTTCCCATAACACCTGATGTACTCGTTACATCATAAAAAGAGTGGCATCTACACTAATGTTAGTCTCTCTGTTTATCCCGAGGTTTATCCCGGATCTGGTCCCTGTCCGGATCGGATGGTGGACCTGCCTGGACATGACCAACGCATCCTGGAGTGTCTGCTGAGCCGTGTCAATTTGTGTCTCCACCGAATTTTCCTCACTGGCATGACATGCTCAAAACCCGTCTTCGGCGCAATAATTCCGATCTTTCATGTATTCATACTCTTGTGTAATCGACACCCCATCCTAAATAAATCCGTCTCTTCCGTGATACCCTGAAATTTTGATTATTCCAATCTAATATGATTTCTGACCTGTAAATTTGCCAGAATAATAATCTTACACGGCGTGTTAATAGGCCAGAGGAGAACTGGCACCCCGACTGAGTCTGGTTTCTCCCAAGGTTTATTTTTCTCCATCATGCCCTGATGGAGTTTTGGTTCCTTGCCACTGTCGCCTTTGGCTTGGCTTGCTCAGTTGGGGACACTAAAAATATGATTAAAGTTATTCAACTTATTATACAAATAAAATGTATGAATAAGGTCTTATTTAATTCTATAAACTATAATACTGATCTGCCAACATTGTCGCTATATGATAAATTAAAATAAGCTGATAACATCACTGTTTTCTCCAGTACAACTGTACAGCCAAATCTAATTTTGTCGCAATATTATCCTGTTTGACACTGTGAAGCTGCTTTGACACAATCGTGATTGTAAAAGCGCTATATAAATAAAGTTGATTGATTGATTGATTGATATAAACTTCCCTTGTCCACTTCACGAAGTGGAACGCACTTCAAAATGGCGACGGGGATTGTAGTCTAATAGTGGAGTGGAACGCAGCACAGAAGGGATAGAGCAACAGCCATTGAGCATGCGCATATCAATATTTCATCAATTAATTACAGTATATATAGTATTGTAATGGTAGGTTTAGTAGAGTATGTTATTTTGGATGCATCCACTCTCTTTATAGCAAGTTATTGAATCATTTACTTATTTGTTTTGTTCACTGATTCATTATTCATTACAGGTGGGATAGGTAGGACTGATCTAAAACACTTTTGTCCAAATTTGTTTAAACTTTCTTTATATGTCAATACATAATTAAAATGTAAGTACTCTGAAAAGGAGAGTATAAAAATCGAGTGACTTTAGACTTTTTAATCTGCAATAAACACCGCTCATTATTTTCGTTCGGGACGAAACAAATGATTGGCTTGGGCGATTGTCATTCTCTCTCGCTACCATGGCGACCACCGCTTTCGCTACAGGATCTGCCCACATGCACGCGCTCGTTTGATTTGAGCAGTTCAAGAGGCTAGACACCTAGGCAAAAAAAGTGGCAGAGAAAGAGCATTTAAAATTCACAGTGCAGGGTTTTACAGTCAGCGAAGGCAAACAATGCAAAAAAAGGAAGACAGTACGAGAAAAGTCAATGCACAGAAAGTCTTTGGATAAACAAAGAAATCAAACGCGAGTAAATATCTGCGTGGCTTTTCAACGATGGTGGGAACTGAGGGACCTGAAAAACGACTCATTGCTGGCTGTATTTCTGCTGGACAGGTAATCTTTCATTTTGATTATAAATTTGTTTGGTTTATGTTTCCATGAAGCATGTATCAAGAGCACATGAAGCTGCCTAATATAGCTAACATAACATTACTTAGCATAAAGTTACAAAATTATACACTTAGCCGTTAGAGATGATAAATACTAAATACAAATAGTTGATTGCTGTTGTGTTGAATTTCGCAAAATTTACTTTAGATAACAAAATGCATGTGTAAAACTTTTTTTAGAACTAAGTTAGCTTTATCTACTACTGATCAACAATGCTTTCATCATGGAAACTCTTACATGCAAAACACAGTTTATGTTATGAATCTTACACAAAATTCATCTTCATTACAGTATAACTGATGTTATTGGAAAAACATGATGCTACCCGTTTTCTTTGCCTTATAAATATAACAAGCTCGTTACCAAATCAAACAAAAATATATTTTAAACTTTACCAGTACCGGTATTCTATGTTTTTATTCCATGTGATTCTGACATGATGTGACTACATGCACACCGCTCGTCTGAGGTAAATAATGCGTCTTCCAGCTGAGCGGTCGGTGAGGCGCGTTCATGTATTTTGGGGGCGTGGCTTTGGAAAGAGCCCAGAAGGGAGAAGGTGGAGTGAATGGAAATAATGAGCTGTCTTTAAAACAGTCATGAGAGGTCTACAGACACTCATATTTTATACTTTCTTTTTCAGAGTACTTACATTTTAATTATGTATTGATATATAAAGAAAGTTTAAACAAATATGGAAAATAAAGTTTTTTAACCAATTCCTACCTATCCTACCTTTAAGAAACAAATCAAAAGTAAGCAAATCAATTAAACCACTCATTTGATTAATTCAGAAACACTGATATGGAACAAATCAAAATTAACCTTGCATCATATAATCTTTCACTTGAACTGATTTGTTCACAATACTGATTCATTTGTAGACAAAACAAGCTACTCTCTTAATAACCGAGTCATCAAATCAGTCACTGACTGACTGGATACAGATTCATAAAGAAAGACAAGCTGGGTCATATAAAGACTATAACTATAATTATTGTGCAAAATGGAAGTTGGTCAGTATTAAATTGTTGACACTTTTTTTTTTTTTTTTACACATGTATACAAAATCAAATTCAATTTGCAATTGTTAAGTGATGTATCTTTTAAAAAAAAAAAGGATTACAATCTGAAGGTCAAGAGGGTGTGGTTTAGGTAAAAGATGCTGTTAGGTAACCAAAGACTGTGAGAACCACTCCATTTTTCTTATTAGTCCTACCTTTCATTCAGCGCAGTGGGATACCATTTCTGGCTCACAGAGCTCAAACTTCCCTAAGGACACCCTGCTCTGCAAATTCGGTGTGGAAATGGGTACAGATTAGAGCATTATTAGTCAAGCCTTTAACTTCATCTTGTGAGCACACACATACACATGCGCATTCGCCCTTCAATAATCTCCACAGCTCTGTATTAGTGAGAAGAGGCAGGTACCTAGTTATACAATATTAATTATATTTAGTGATACATCAGATATTCCTATTCAGTATCATGTTGCAATTATTAATACGCTTTTCTCTCTGGAGACCGCCGTAGAAGAAAATAGAACAGGAGCAATGTTTAGTTGACAGGTATCTCAAATACTTGAAAACTATATTTTAGTGTGACATTAATTTCAGAGATGAAAATGCGTGGCATTTTTATTTTTGTGGCTAATATTTTTAGTCTAATTAAACTACTAATAATCTTTTGTGATGAAAAATATAAGTGGACTTACAGAATTTCAACTAGGAGCAAGAAGTTTTCAAACACAGCAAATATTCTTTTCCAAGCCAATGCCAGACTGCTTCCGTAAATCCTGATGGATGCTCCTTTTGATGGCTTTCACCACTGATGAGTCACCAGGATGTCATGAAGGAACTTGACAGGAAATGAAGCGGTGACAGCCGATGTGGGATCCGTCTGTTCTGACACTGGATTAAAAGCTTTGACCGACTCTTCAGCATTTGTGATGTCCATCTTGTTCAGTCTCTGGACAGTATCGCAATATATCTTTTAAATGTGTCCACTGGAAGCTCCAATATCTTCTGGCTTCTTTCAAATCAATTCTGATGCTCCAACATATAGTTCCTTAGCAGCTCTTTTGGGATTCGAAGAACACAAGGTATTACATTTAAATAATTGCTAACCAAGTGTTGGTATAAGAACAATAAGAACTCTTTTCTACTACACTTTTTTTAACCACATCACAAGAAAATCATAAATCAACTTTTCTAGCTTCAATATTTTTCACCACTAGCACTAGTAAACAGAAATGTCTCATGCTTCAGGAAGTAAACACAAGGTTGCTTGTTCCAGATTGCCCGAGAGAGAAAGAGAGAGTATTTCATGGCCTTGTACGAAATATCACTTAAGTTTCCATGGTATCCATTTTTATGGTTCGTTCAGTGAGATGTCTGAAAATTCTTTCCACGCTTGGTCTGGTTTTTGCTGCTAATCTAATGGCAGATTTGTCGCTGACCTTGCTAACCATCTCTAAGGTGTTGTAGGTTTACAAACTGTTATGTGAACACGATTTGTGGGGGTTGCACTGCCGGTCTGAGCAACATGTAATACTTTTCTATGACGTAGTTTCTGAGGAAGCCTTGCTGCTTGGATTCATGGTTCAACAAAAAGTTGAATGTACAGGCTGATGGAGCCAAAAGATGAGGATTAGGAGGCCAAGATTGATAAGGGCCATTGGGGAACGTTGGCAACAAGGTCACAACGTGATTCAAGAAATACCCAGAGACTTTTAGTCAGTATAAGTTAAAGTCAACATGAAATGGAAGTTGTGACGCATATCTTTTCCAAGGTGGAAAAATAAAGGTAGGGTTGGGACTTTGGGAACTAAATGAATGTTTATAGTTTGCTATAGAGGGTATGCTTTCGGCCTCACTTTCTAATTCTTCATGTAATTTTGTAACATGTAATTTTTCCGTCCGCTAGAGGGCGCCTATTCAAAATAAAGGCGTAGTTTGATGATGCCAAATTTGAGCTCAGAATCTTGGGACATGCGGTCTTCACCTCACAGCCGGTGGAAAAGAATCAGGATAGGACTCGGGCAGAAATCATGTTCATGGATGCGGTTATTAACATTACTGTAGTATGAAGAAGAGCAGGGCCGAATGTTGAGAGAGCTGAGCAAGTCTGCTAGAGAAATTGTTATGCAAACACACCGCTCGCGAGCAGCGGGACTTTTATTATGACGGGACATTGATTTGGGGATCCTCTGCCATTCCTCCTTCTGGTTGGATGGTAAACGTTGGTGGACAGCGATTTTCAGGTTTCTCCAAAGATGCTCAATTGGGTTTAAGTCAGGGCTCTGGCTGGGCCATTCAAGAACAGTCAGGGAATTGTTGTGAAGCCACTCCTTCGTTATTTTAGCTGTGTGCTTAGTGTCATTGTCTTGTTGGAAGGTGACCCTTCGGCCTAGTATGAAGTCTTGAGCACTCTGGAGAAAGTTTTCGTCCAGAATATCCCTGTACTTGGCCGCATTCATCTTTCCCTCAATTGGAACCAGTTGTCCTGTCCCTGCAGTTGAAAAACACCCCCACAGCATGATGCTGCCACCACCATGCTTCACTGTTTGGACTGTATTGAACAGATGAATATTTTCTCCACACATACCACTTAAAGTGAAGGCCAAAAAGTTATATTTTGGTCTTATCAGACCAGAGAATCTTATTTCTCACCATTTTGGAGTCGCAAACTTTCATGTGTCTTTTGGCACTTAAGAGAGGCTTCTGTCAGGCCACTCTGCCATAAAGCCCTGACTGGTGGAGGGCTGCAGTAATGGTTGACTTTATACAACTTTCTCCCATCTCCCAACTGCATCTCTGAAGCAGCAGTCCATTTGCATTTAAAGGGTTCTCATACCAAATAAGAGGCAGATTTGACAAGCTACAAGTGAGGTATTTTGAGCTGTAACTGAACAAACATATTCTGGGGACAACATTACATCTTGTGTTAAGGGGCATAATAGCTCAATCTGCATTATATATATATATATATATATATATATATATATATATATATATATATATATATATATATATATATATATATATATATATATATATATGTATATTCACTTGCACCTCATCTTGTTTAATAAAAGCAAATATATCAGTTACAGTGAGGATCCTATACAATAGAAGTATATCCCAACCCAGGCTCATTGGAAATACGTAACTCTGCCTACATTTTTGCAACACCCTAATTATGTATCTTTTTGGGTGAAACGTCCACCGGGGGCGCTAAGTGGTAATATTTTTTCTCCATTCCCACACTGGTCTCATGAAATGGCGTATATATGACACGCCAATTCGTATGCCATTTTGGCGTGCTATCAAGACGCATAATCGCTTTTTAGCGTGTTTATCAATGCCGTTTTATTCTATCCCCCTACACTGCCCCTACCCCTAAACCTACCCAATACACACACGCACACACAGTCCCTAAACCTACCCATCACACACACACAGCCCCTAAACCTACCCATCACAAGAAACATTCTGCATTTTTACATTTTCAAAAAAACAATTTAGTATGTTTATAAATCCATTTACCTTGTGGACACACACATATTCAGACACATTTTGAATGTGTAACTCAAACCATTCCCTAAACCTACCCATTCGAGGATTATAAAAAACAGGATATAACAGGAAGATACGACTGCTTACATAATTTATTCAGAAAGTACAAATATCCAAAGTGTTCCGAGGCCAAACGATTGATTTGTGTGAAGAAAATCCCCAAAAGCGATCAGTAACGTCGAATCCATCCGCCAAAGATTATAATACATTTCAAATATTGCCGCCGGAAGAAACGTCACGTCTGCTTTGACAGCATTGGCTGTCGTGTGTCTCGTGACCAATCGCATCATTCAACTTGTTGTGTATTATTTGAATCAGAGATATGAATGAACGAGTGCGTGTGTTCTGTTCGCAAAGGAGTGCGATCATCATTTCAACGACTAAAACATTAAGATCAACTCTGTTCTTCACATGAAGATATCGTATGACTTCAGAAGACTTGGAATGCAACATGAGTTAATACTTTTATACAGTTTTTTGGTCAGTTTTTGCAATAAATACACGTGACTGTACATTTATTTGCCTGTTACTGTTTTTGTGTTTTATATTGTTGAGAGTTGGTAGGTTTAGGGTAGGAGTGGAGTTAGTTACTCAAAATATAAAATGATGCTATAAATATTCATTCTGTGAGATCAGTCATGGTGTCATGTTGTGCATCTGGAATGGAGAAAAAATATTACCACTTAGCGCCTCCCGTGGACGTTTTACCACAAAAGTGCAGGTAAACGTACCTGGAGGTACATAATTAGGGTGTTGCAAAAATGTAGGCAGAGTAACGTATTTCCAATGAGTCTGGGTTGGAATATCCATGTGAACAATTTTTATCCAGCAGTATTATTGACGGCACTGACACTATTGGATGAGATCTGAAGCTGGATGATGACATCACTGTTTTCTGCAGAGCTGCATTATAGATGAAATGAACTCATTTCATAATTTATGTACTTTACACAGTTATTGAACTGAAATGAATCAACACTGCACTGATTTCTACTGAATAATGATTGTTTACTATTGTCTCTTTAGAGATGCTTTACAGCAGAGTGTTTAGAGTGTGAGTTTCAGGCAATGTGATGAGCTAAAGCAGCTTCCCTTTTTTTTCTTCTCTAATTAATCAGCATCAATAAGCAGGAGTTTAATACGGTACGACTTGTTGAGGTGCCATAAAACGTTTATGGTTTGGGAGTTTTAAAGGATACATTGTTTATGCGTTCATTAAAGCTCTTCTGAAAACAAAATAACAACAGAGGAATACTTGGTTTGTCGAGGGCTGCTCTGAAATTAAAGATGAAAAAGGGAAGTTTTTGGGCTCACTTAGCAGGGAGTGCTCGCTGGTGTAGCCTGACATGAATAATTCCCTCTGAAGGGGGGTGAGAGCATTTTCTCGTATCTCCGCAGATACGCGCCTTTAACAACTTCCCGTGTAACGCCAATGCATTTCGCTTTGCAGCGTTTTTGTGCACGCAATAACAACCAACAGTTTGCTTATTTATTCACTTTCAAGAAATAAACAAATAATGAATCATGCCCGCTGCGTCTAAAAGGATATCTCTTATGAAAGCAGGACATGGAAAAAGACTTGGCTAAGCACAGATAGAGTTATCCCAAGCCGTAATTGGCACAGACTCGGTAAACAATAACAGATATAATTAGATGTGGCATTGGGCAATTGCTCACAGCCTCAAAATCTTGACACAAAATCTCCTGTTTGTCAACTTTACTTGTTTCGTTTAATTGATGCATTGTGAGTTCTTAATTATTTCATTGCAGATTCTTAGGTAATTATGAGTTTTAACAAATTAACCCATAAGACAACCTTTACCGGACGCTGATAGCAGGACCTCCGTATAATTGCGCCTCCTATAGTCGGGAGAGAAACCGTAGGATCGCTTGCTTCCTTTCCAATTGTTATTGTTTTTCTCCTGTTTTCGTTTTGGAATCTCAGGGGTCAGCAGTATTTTGTCCAGGTCACTGATTGCATGAGGTTTGGAGTGAGTCCTATCGATTGAAACCTCTGCCACTTTAGAGTGTTTTAACCACAAGCTCACAAACCGACCGCAGTCTGCAAAGGCCAAAGCTTCTGTCCCCGTGCAGATAAAAAGCGAGCGGACATGAAAAAAGAACTGTATGTTATCTGAAGCCAATATATACTTTTTTCCACAAGGAAGTGAAGCCTCATCATAAAGATAGGCAGTGTCATTTTGGAGAGAGAAAACTTTCAATCTTTCAAGGGCTGCGGTGTGAATTCTTTTCAAGGTGGAAAGTGCTGCTTTTCCACTGACTATTCAATTATTGCCTGAAAGGTCTCCTGGAGCCGAGACAGTTCAAATATTTATTCATTTACGGTTGCATTCATTTTTCATTCGTTTATTTTTTTCTTTACAGACTGATTTGTTTTTGTTCTCCACCTCACAAGAGCAACCTATTTTATATGCCCTTGTTTTTTAAAGATAACTTTTACATTTACAATGGGTTCTTCTATTATAAGTTACATATCAAAATACCATTTTAGGAAGAAGTATGCTAATTTTAAAATGCACGCACACACGCACACACACACACACGCACAAACACACACACACACATTTGTTTTTGTGACATATGGGGATATTCCATAGGCGTAATGGTTTTTATACCGTACAAACTGTACATTCTATCCCCTTACACTGCCCCTTCCCCTAAACCTACCCATCACAGAAAACATTCTGCATTTTTACTTTCTAAAAAAAATGGCCAATGTCCTCATATTTCACCCTCTCCATGTAATACCTATGTCATACCCATGTCATTATACACATTTGTGTGATCATATGTCACAAAAACATGCCCCCGGACTGGAACGGCAGTCAAAATCGTGACTTTCCATCCATGAATAATAATAATAATGCGTTCGATTTACATAGCGCTTTTCAAGGCACTCAAAGCGCTTTACATTGAAGGGGGGAATCTCCTCAACCACCACCAATGTGCAGCACCCACCTGGATGATGCGACGGCAGCCATATTGCGCCAGAACGCCCACCACACACCAGCTGATTGGTGGAGAGGAGACCAAGTGATGAAACCAATCAGGATATGGGGATTATTAGGAGGCCATGATGGACAGGGACCAATGGGCAAATTTGGCCAGGATGCCGGGGTTACACCCCTACTCTTTTTTCCGAAAGACATCCTGGGATTTTTAATGACCACAGAGAGTCAGGACCTTGGTTTAACATCTCATCCGAAAGACAGTGCTCTTTGTCAGTACAGTATCCCCGTCACTATACTGGGGTGTTAGGACCCACACAGACCACAGGGTGAGCACCCCCTGCTGGCCTCACTAACACCTCTACCAGCAGCAACCTGGTTTTCCCAGTTGGTCTCCCATCCAGGTACTGACCAGGCTCAGCCCTGCTTAGCTTCAGTGGGAAACCAGTCTTGGGCTACAGGGTGATATGGCTGCTGGTTACGAACTCGTACTAGATCGATGCACTCCCAGTTACGAGGCCTGACGTCCCGAGAAACAACAATGGCAGCCCCTACGGATACAGTATTAATGGAAGTCGCATGGTATTTTTAGCTTAACAGCTTCTCTTGCCTTATGCGCCATTTTTCTCCTCTGTTTCCCCCAAGTAAGCAAGGAGTAAGCACCTTTGTTAATAGAAATTATTGTAAATGAGCATAAGCCCTGTACAGTACGCCATGCTTTGTTTACATCGAGCTACCACAATTCCTTGCGCTCAGGCTTGACTCTGCCTGAAACGCTTCAAAGTCATGAGTCGTGGTTTGAAGTCGTAACTCACGGGCTCAAAAACCTGACTGGAACGCAGCATAGCTCTCCGCATCTCACAAAACGTTCTGCATATTTACATTTTAAAAAAACGCTCATTCTCTACGGTTTATAAGCTTGTTTCCTCGACACAAGTCCCCATGAGTCTCTGTGCATTCAGGTTGAAGCCCCCTCCAAGATAGAAAAACCATGTACATGCACACACACAAACACACACACATGCACGCATACTCGGTTTTGCTATCTTTGTGGGGACTCTCCATAGGCGTAATGGTTTTTCTACTAAACAAACTGTATATTTTTAATGTAAATACGAGTTTCCTAGGTAAAAATCATTCATGTGAGATTTTTACAGTCGCCGGCGCCATTCCCGCTTTTCCGGTCATTTTCTTTTATGTACGTATGCTATGCTTTGCAAAATCTGCATTTATTTTCTTCGGAGAGCGCGTGGCAGCGCCGCAATTGGCTGCAGCCCGGAGGCTTACTCCAAACGTAATTTTGTTGCTGTGTACTTGTACATTTGTAATGACAATAAACTTCTATTCTATTCTATTCTATGAGTATGAGGTAACACAGCTCTGTTTATCGTATAAGATACATTTAAGAGTGTTTAAAATGATGTTATGACGTTACTCTGTGCGTTCGCTCAGCGGCTGCTGTGACACTTGTTCACACTGCTAAGAGTAAAGCGTTTCTGACAAATAAAACCGGAAACCGAGGGTAACGCAGATATGACGCAATTGACAGACGACTCCCTCAGACGTTGGTTGAAATAGCAATTTTCTTACAATTTACAAAAACATTTGGGATATTGTAAGAACTCAAATGAACAAAACAAATATAACACTGGTCAAGTGGTTTTTGGATATTTTACTGCAAAATGACTACATAATGCATCTTTAAAAACTGGGAATTATCAAATTTCTGATAGCTTGTGAAGGCAGCATTAATCCTAAATAATACAAAAAAAAGGTTTTTCCTATATGCTAAAAAGTAGCAGTTTTAGTTTCCGAACTGACAACCTAAAATTCCAATCCGATTTTCGTTGTTCCAATAAGAATTGACGTCAGAATAGAAATGATTTCCCACATTTCTTTTGGTTATTAGCTGTCGGCATTAGTATTAAGTCTTGGCCATACCTTGCAAAAGACCATTTATACTTTCGGCCCCTCGAATAATTAAAGACAAGCAATTTATGAGGTACACATACACACACAGGCGTGATCCCAATCCGAGGGGAAGATCTGACCTCAATAGTCCAAGACCTGACACTAGAGGATCAAGCCCGTGTTCGGCACCATCTTCTTCCTCTATTTATAGTTTACACAATTAACCAGTGGAGACCTTCATTAGCCCATGTTCAATCTGCAAGACCTGCCCTGGCTTGCTGAACAGGTGTTCCTTAATAATCATGGCCCTGTCTGACAGATAAACCAGCGCTGAGAGTTTTTCCTCCTCTGTTTCAATCTGCTCCAACCCTTCATGCTGCGTTATGCATCATGGCATTCAACAACTTCTAGTTTAGCAGATGTACCGGAAGTTTGTCAAAATTGTGATGCAGCAAAATGTTAGTCAGTTTGTCAGGTACTTAAACAAATCACAGCATCCTTTTACGCAACACTGCCCTGGATAGAGACGGAAAAACCTAAGGAAATCACTGACTTTTTTTTTCAACATTGTTTGCACGTCTTTTTGAAAAGCTTATTATCAACTTGGTACTAAAGGTCATCATCAAATTGTTTTTGTCAAGTTAATTTTTTTAAGTAAATTTTACCAACGACATAAAATATTCATTTTGAGAAAGAGAGGCTCAAATATGAGGCTCTAGTCTTGTGATCTCTATTTCAATCTAATGATCTCCAGTCAGACCTGTTCAATATACTTGGAGGTATTTTAGTACAGAGAGCAAATGAAACGTTGCATTTACATGTAAAATTGACTATTTTTGACCTTTAAACACTAAACAATTTTGGTAAAACAATAAGGAAAATATATACATTTTAATAAAGAAATTAAGCATTTCAAGAGCTAGGCTCAAAACCAGGGCAGAAAATAGCCTATTACTTATCGATTATGATGTTTTTTTAATGTAAAACCCATGCAAATGTCATAAATTGACACCAGAGAACAGTATATAAAAATGAGCCAGTTCATGACCCCTAAACTTAAAACTTTCCCCAACACTGCAAGTTACTTAAAATGCCTATTGAATTAATATTTAATCCAAGTTGTTTCTCTCATTCTTTAAAATAACATGCACAAATGAATAATTCATAATAAGATAAAGAATATACAATATGTAAGTAAATAGAGCCAGTTTTCATTTTATGTTTACTTTAAGTCCAAATTCATTTTTTTATTACATTGCACCAGAGCTCGGCTCTGACACTGATGCATTTTTCATCATAAATCTATGATAACTTATACTTTCCAAAGTCTTGGTCACCACTTGCCCCTAAGGAATCTATTTAATTTCTAATCAAAACACCAACTGCCCCTCTCTGAAGATGGAAAATGTGCTGTTTACAGCAGTAATATCTAAAGCATAACCATGCATGATAATCTGAACTATTACTACAGGGAAACAACACAAACTATGTTCGGATTGTCCCTCTGGCTAATACACAAGGCCTGGGCAGAGAGATGTGATGTTAATGGGCGTGACAGCGACAGGCTTCAGAGCACCAGTGTGTGAATCTCCCTACAGTCCCAGAAATGCAGAGTCATCACTTTCCTGTGAGCTTCGTGATCTGATATGAGGAACCACGCAAGCTTCCATTAGCCCATACGGCAGTGCTGAGGAAGCTCCCTGTTTATCACATTATGTAATTGTAGGAAATCTGTTAGCACAATACATTTATAACCTTCACATTACAGTGACTTTCGACATTACAGCTGCCAAGATGCTCCCAATTACAGCCTGGAAATCTTGTGAAATACAATGACTAGATTTTAATATGGCAACCTAAAACCAAAATAAGGCCTTAAATTCTTAATATATAGACAAACCCGATTCCAAACAAGTTGGGACAATAATAGTTGTAAATAAAAAAAGATTAAAATAAATTCATAAACTTATATTTTATTCACAATAGAATATAGATAACAAAATTTGAAGAAAAAAAATATATAGATATATATATATTTTAGATTATATATTTAATATTTATATATATATATATATATATATATATATATATATATATATATATATATATATATATATATATATATATATATATATATAATATTTATATATATTTTAGATTCTATATATATTTAAGAATATAGATCAATTTTTGGAAAGTGAGACATTTAGAAATATCATGCCAAATACTGGCTCATTTTGGATTTCGTGAGAGCTACACATTCCAAAAAAGTTGGGACAGGTAGCAATAAGAGGCTGGAAAAGTTAAATGTACATATAAGGAATAGCTGGAGGACCAATTTGCAACTTATTAGATACATGGGCAAAATGACTGGGAACAAAAAGAGCCTCTCAGAGTGGCAATGTCTCTCAGAAATCGAGATGGGCAGAGGATCACCAATTCCCCCAATGCTGCGGCGAGAAACAGTAGAGCAATATCAGAAAGGAGTTTCTCAGAGAAAAATTGCAGAGAGTGAAGTTATCATCATCTACAGTGTATAATATCATCCAAAGATTCAGAGAATCTGGAACAATCTCTGTGCGTAAGGGTCAAGGCTGGAAAACCATACTGGATGCCCGTGTACTTCTGGCCCAGATGGCACTGAATCACATACAGGAATGATACACTCTCAGAAAAAAGGTACAGTGCTGTCACTGGGGTGGTACCCTAAGGTACAAAAGTGAAAAGGTACATCTTTGTACCTTACTCACCCCTAAATGGTACATGTAAGTACCTTAAAAGGTGTATATCAGTACTTTCAGAGTACAAATTAGTACCTTAAAGGTAAATAGTAGTACTTTAAAGGTACATATTAGTACCTTTTCAGTGTTGTACCTTAGGGTACCGCCCCAGTGACAGCACTGTACCTTTTTTTCTGACAGTGTACTGTAATGGAAATCACAACATGAGTTCAGGAATACTTACAGAAAACATTGTCAGTGAACACAATCCACCGTGCCATTTGCCGTCGCCGACTAAAACTCTATAGGTCAAAAAAGAAGCCATATCTAAACATGATCCAGAAGCGCAGGTGTTTTCTCCGGGCCAAGGCTCATTTAAAATGGACTGTGGTCAGCAGAATACTTTTCTGTGGTCAGACAAATCAAAATTTTAAGTTCTTTTGGGAAAACAAGGACGCCATGTCATCCGGACTAAAGAGGACAAGGACAACCCAAGTTGTTATCAGCTCTCAGTTCAGGAGACTGCGTCTCTGATGGTATGGGGTTGCATGAGTGCGTGTGGTATATTCAACAATGTTGCATCAATGCTGAAAGGAATATAAGTTTTATAAGTCTATGCTCCCATCTAGATGTCGTCTCTCTCAGGGAAGACCTTACATTTTCCAACATGATAATGCCAGACCAGATACTGCATCAATTACAACATCATGACTGCGTAGAAGAAGGATCTGGGTACTGAAATGGCCAGCCTGCAGTCCAGATCTGTCACCCATAGAAAACATTTGGTGCATCATAAAGAGGAAGATGCGACAAAGAAGACCGAAGACAGCAGAAGCCTGTATTAGACAAGAATGGGACAACATTCCTATTCCTAAACTTGAGCAACTTTTCTCAGTCCCCAGACGTTTGCAGACTGTTATAAAAAGAAGAGGGGATGCCAAGTGGTAAACATGGCTGTGTCCCGATTTTTTTTAGATGTGTTGATGCCATGAAATTTAAAATCAACTTATTTTTCCATTAAAATAAACATTTTGGGGACAGTAAGATTTTTTTGTGTCTTATGTTCACCATTAAAAACATTTAAAATAACTGTTTCCTATCTTAATATATTCCTGTGATGGTCAAGCAGAATTTTCTTCAAGAAAACATTTGGACAAAATTTTTGTTAAACTTTTGGACATATGTAAATAAAGTTAATAAAATGAAAATATGCCTGAATCAGTAACAGGTTTGTAAATAGCAGGGTTGCATTAATATATAGAACACCATAATGTGTTTGTCTTCAATGAGTTAACCATGTTTCAGCACAACATACAAGAAACAGTAAAGTTCTCTGAACGGATCATGGTAAAAGTGGTCAAAACATGCTGCTTATTCTTTAAAGGGCAATAAGGGTCGGAGAAGGCTGGGAAAGAACTGCAAACAGAACAGGATGGAGTGAACAACATTGAACATTTTAATAATTTCCAATTAGGAGATGTGAGGCACCCTGGCTCAGACCTTTGAGGAAGAGCAAAAGACCTTGTTTTGATGTCATCACTTTAAAAGACAGATCTCAAAGGCATCAGAGAGGGAAGTTTATGAAGAAGCCTGCAGGCGTTTTTTTATTTTTTGTTATTTTTTTTATATGACCCCCCTGGGCATCTCCAATTGCATGGAAAAACAATTATTTTCATCCTTTCCTGCCAGGCGTGTGGATTTGCTTTAATTATAAGCTGCATAGTTGATTACTTCTAGCTAGTGTTTTAACTGATTTGTTTGAAAGCTGTGCACAAAGAAAATTCAATACACATTGCTAATATTTCATTTGCAGCATGTACTGAATAATTTGTTGGATTTAGATTAACGTCAACTTTTAGGGAACGACTTGTAAATCATATTCTGAGTTATTACTCATTCAGTGTTTTGCCACTCCTCTCGTCTTCTTGGTGTGTACAAAGATATTCAACATTTCTTATTAACAAATGAGCAATGAACTTGTAGGTAAAAATCACTAATTATACCTTTTTAGTTTCTCCTAGATTGAATGGCACTAAATGGACACTTTAAAAAAAACCTCAAAAATCATCTAAAACTTTGCTCACAAGTATTTTATAAGACTCAATTATTTCTCATTAAATTCTTCCACATAATGTAATAGCTCTACAACTTAGACTCATTTTTGGAGAGACCACCAAAAGAAAAGAAACGACATTAAACATTGCGAACATTAAAATTATGCAATTCCAAACCAATGACCTTCTTTCTTGTGTGGATCACAAGAAAATGATGTGATATTTTGTCCTTTTTTCTTCCATCCAAGAAAGTGAGGGGGGACCCAACCATGCTGTTTTGGACCCCATTGACTTTTCACAATTGAATTAAGACAATTTAAATGAGTGGGTGAATGGTTGAATGGGACAGCAGTGTTATGGATGAACTTTATTTACATAAAATACATAGAGCAACATTTGAGCAATAAAATGATCTTCCGAGAAACCACAGCATGTTTTGCACCGAGTAAAGTTATTACTCCAACATCCCCAAAATGTACCAATGACAGACTCAATCAGCCAATATGGCGGGTTTGGAAATAGAGCTGTCCTCATTTGACAGGGATATGGTTATGTTGAGACACTAATAAGACAAGTGTGCATTCCATAGATGGACACACAAACACATATATAAACACACAAGATGGTCTCGCAGGAACCTAGAAAGGACAAATTTTCTATTAAGAAAGAAGATTTTATTATAAAAGGGCAGTGTGACTTACTGGTGTTTTGCCTTAAAGGGCCAGTTCACCTAAAAATGGAAATTCTGTCATTATTTACTAATTTGCATGATGTTCTAAACCCGAATAGATTTCTTTCTTCTGTGAAACACACACAAAAAAAGTAATTTAAAGAATATCATGCTTGTTTTTATACTGAAAGTGAATGACAACGACCATCATAAATGTATTTTGGTCTATATAAATATTCCAACTCTTTGGAAGCCAAACAATTTTTTTTTGCATTATGTTGCTCTAAAGCTTCAAGGTTTACTTTTCTTGGTTCCATAAAAATGTAATTTGGGTGAATGAATAAATGACAGCATTTTCATGTTTGGGCAAACCCTTTCTTTCTATTGTTGTTGCTTTATTTATTAAAATGTCAGCAAACTCTTGATTGTTGGCATTGCACGGTGATTGTTGTGCTTCTTTTAAAACTACTACTAAACAAAAATAAATCACTTTTTGAGTAATGTACAAAGAAAATATCCATTCATGTATTTTTCTTGGCAGGCACTTTATTACATTCAAAGCTACTTGAAAAATATTGTTGTAATTACCTCTCTTATATATATATATATATATATATATATATATATATATATATATATATATATATATATATATATATATATATATATATATATATATATATATATATATATATATATATATATATATCCGGATCAGCCGGATCTCACAAAAATGCATATAAATAGTACGAGTGTGCAATGTCGTGGAATGTATACTCCAAAAATCATTTTGCCGTGCATATGCTAAGCTGTTTTTCGCGTGGATTTGATACGCACTTTATGATATCATCATATATCCAAACCAATATATTTGCTATTTGCAACACCTAAGGGCCAAAAATATCACAATGTGAGCCACATTACATTGGACGACTTCCTGTCTGCGATCTACTACAGACACAGAGGAACAGGAGTTTACCTCCACATTCATTTTCATAACAATGTCAGTTATTATGTTGTCAATCACAGTGGTGTCATGGGTTTTGTGATACACTGAGCTGTGCAGCGCACTGAACATCATAACTCACAGAGAAGGCTGTCACATCCCTAATTGCATTAAGACGAGATGAGCACTTCTACTAACAACATAATCAAGACAACTGTCTTCCTGCTCCTCTGAGGACCACCGAGGAGAGAGGAGGAGATCAGCTCTTTGGGTAAAACTCATCTGTGAGCTGCAAATGTGGTATAACAGGACTAGAAATGCCGAGTTTGCCATCGTCAAAGCTTGTTGCTTGTTACAAATAAAATCAATTTGCGAGGGCATGAGTGGAAAAATGTATTTGAAAGAACTAGAACTTCAGGCAAATAATAAATGAAAAAGCTTATTCATATTTCACATGCTTGCTTTTGACAGCAATACGATTAAATACAGAGGAAAATGTAACCCTTTTCTCCGATTGTTCTCCTGAGATGCCATTAATCTCACAAATGCCTCTTTTAGAGTTTCATAAGATTAAAAAAAAAAAAAACATTTTCAACCCTTCAGATTTTCATCAATCAGTCAGCAATTAGTCAGCAAAAATCACATGTTTCACCTCAAATTCTTCTAAAACTAATTGATGTATCACATGTTTCGACGTCCATAATGTCATCAAACAGTTAAAAAAAACTATCTAACAGACATTATATAGAATATTTTATTTTATACATTTTGTAAGGTAATATATATACATTTCTAAGACTTCGTCAACTGACTCGACGTCAGAAATGTCATATTTAAACGTACATGAATGAGATTTTAAATCTCAGTCAAAGTTTAAAAAAAATTATACAGTATATAACATTTTTAAAGAATAAAGGAATAAAGACAGTTGTGAGTAATAAAGTCACAGTTGTGAGGTATAAAGTCACAGTTGTGAGGAATAAAGTTACAGTTGTGAGGTATAAAGTCACAGTTGTGAGGTTTAAAGTCACAGTTGTGAGGTATAAAGTCACAGTTGTGAGGAATAAAGTTACAGTTGTGAAGTATAAAGTCACAGTTGTGAGGAATAAAGTCACAGTTGTGAGGAATAAAGTCACAGTTGTGAGGTATAAAGTCACAGTTGTGAGGAATAAAGTCACAGTTGTGAGGAATAAAGTCACAGTTGTGAGGAATAAAGTCACAGTTGTGAGGAATAAAGTCACAGTTGTGAGGTATAAAGTCACAGTTGTGAGGTATAAAGTCACAGTTGTGAGGAATAAAGTCACAGTTGTGAGGAATAAAGTCACAGTTGTGAGGAATAAAGTTACAGTTGTGAGGAATAAAGTTACAGTTGTGAGGAATAAAGTCACAGTTGTGAGGAATAAAGTCACAGTTGTGAGGAATAAAGTCACAGTTGTGAGGTATAAAGTGACACTTGTGAGGAATAAAGTCACAGTTGTGAGGAATAAAGTCACAGTTGTAAGGAATAAAGTTACAGTTGTGAGGTATAAAGTCACAGTTGTGAGGAATAAAGTCACAGTTGTAAGGAATAAAGTTACAGTTGTGAGGTATAAAGTTACAGTTGTGAGGTATAAAGTCACAGTTGTGAGGTATAAAGTCAAAGTTGTGAGGAATAAAGTCACAGTTGTGAGGTTTAAAGTCACAGTTGTGAGGAATAAAGTCACAGTTGTTAGGTATAAAGTCACAGTTGTGAGGAATAAAGTCACAGTTGTGAGGAATAAAGTCACAGTTGTGAGGAATAAAGTTACAGTTGTGAGGAATAAAGTCACAGTTGTGAGGTATAAAGTCACAGTTGAGAGGAATAAAGTCACAGTTGTGAGGAATAAAGTCACAGTTGTGAGGAATAAAGTCACAGTTGTGAGGTATAAAGTCACAGTTGTGAGGAATAAAGTTACAGTTGTGAGGAATAAAGTCACAGTTGTGAGGTATAAAGTCACAGTTGTGAGGTATAAAGTCACAGTTGTGAGGTATAAAGTCACAGTTGAGAGGAATAAAGTCACAGTTGTGAGGAATAAAGTCACAGTTGTGAGGAATAAAGTCACAGTTGTGAGGAATAAAGTCACAGTTGTGAGGTTTAACCCTTAAAGTCCGAGACAGCCGCCCGCGGCTAAAAATAACTATCGTTCTAAAATGTTTAATAACTTTTTAACCGCTAATCCAATCTGTATGCTGTAAACTGCACAGTAAAGAGGAGAATCTCCGCTTTCCAAAGGTATAATATGTTTCGCGATTGATCATTCAGAGGCTCCATAGTCAGCGTGGATGCGTCATCAAAATATGCAGCATTGACTAAAAATAACTATCGTTCCAAAATGTTTAATAACTTTTTAATCGCTGATCCAATCTGTATGCTGTGAACTGCACAGTAAAGAGGAGAATATCCCCTTTCCATAGGTATAATATGTTTCGCGATTGATCATTCAGAGGCTCCATATTCAGCGTCATCAAAATATGCAGCATTGATTTGTCCAAGAAACACACGTGGGTTGTTCCCCTGAGCCAAACAGAATTTTTTTTTATTAGTCCCACCCCCCTGTGCCCAGATTCGTTGAAACTTTCATAAACTCAACCAATAAACACAGTGTTTGGTCTTTTGAACCACGAATCACGTTTCTCTGAAAAATGAATGTGGGTGTGAATTTGCATGCATCATGAAACCAAACAGTAATAAACGCGTGCAAAGCGCTCTCTCTCAGATCACAGCACACAGTCAGTATATTTCTCTATTTGTATGTAGTTTGTGTTTTACACATTTTCACTATTATATTTTCCTCAATTTGTGTTTGAGAAGATTGTGTGCAGAGAAGTTGAAATGTCCGTTTATGAAAATAGCCGCCCACATGTAAAAGTAGCCTCAGTATATTTTATTTCACGGTTTCTTGTCATAACGATGTATTGTTTGTGTTTGTTTTTCATGCCCAAATTATAATATATTTCTCTGAAGAAAAATGTTTGTTTCAGTGTTGTTATTATATAACAATCTTTCTATTTACTTTATTACTTGAACTTTTTAGGACACATTATCAGTCAATAAAATACACCTGTTTTCACTCAAAAACCTAGAAACGCCTAGAATAATGTTATAATAAATGGCTATAACTTGCTGAGGGATTGTTACATGTAGACAAAATTTCATCTGGAAGTGTAAAACAACCAAGTCTAACTTTCTAAAGGAAAAAAATCCAAACTTCATGAAGTTCTGTTCGAGTTCACAGTAAAAACATCACATTTTTGCTGCCATTTTTCTTGAAATTATATTAATTGAATCCATTCTCAGAATAAATAAATGTAAAATTGGGACATCAAATGAGCTAGATGGAAACTTCAGGTTCTCCTGTTTAAAATGATATATAGCACTTGATGCTAACTGCTAGAATGGGGGAGAAAAACAAAGAAAAGTAGAGGCACATCAGGCGCCCCAAAAATGTTCTAGGTCTTTAAGGGTTAAAGTCACAGTTGGGAGGTAAAAAGTGACAGTTGTGATGTATAGTCAAGTGTGATCGGTATAAATGAGTATTGGCAAGTGTGAGTTATAAAGATTTTGTCAAAAATGCCATATTTAAACATACATGAATGAGATTTGAAATCTGCATCAGAACGGGAAAATAATTATATATACAATATTTATATATATCAAAAAGATTTAATTGTATATTCATATATAAAATAATAATGTAAAGAAATATCTAAGATGCTACACCAGGTTTAACATAAATGCCAACTTCAAGAGATTTGAGAACTGCATCGGAGGGAAATAGGACATACAGTGCATTCGGAATGTATTCACAGGCTTACATTGTTTAACTTTTTTTTATGTTACAGTCTTATTCCAAAATGTATTAAATTAATTATTTTCCTCAATACTCCACAATGTATATTCCTACAAGTCTTTTTGATTATGGTGCTACAAGCTTGGCACACATATTTTTGTTTACCATTCTTCTTTGCAGGACCTCTCAATCTCCATCAGTTTAAATGAGGAACATCAATGCATAGCCATTTTCAGATCTCTCCAGAGATGTTCAGTCTGGGCTCTGGCGGGGCCACTCAAGGACATTCACAGAATTGTCCTGTAGCCACTCCTTTGTTATCAGTCTAAGGTCCAGAGCACTCTGCAGCAGGTTTTCATCAAGGATGTCTCTGTACATTGCAGCATTCATCTTTCCTTCAACCCTGACTAGTCTGCCAGTTCCTGTCGCTGAAAAACATCCCCACAGCTTGATGCTGCCACCACCATGCTTCACTGTAGAGATGGTTTTGGCCAGATGATGAGCGGTGCCTGGTTTCCCCCAGACATGATGCTTCCCAGTCAGGCCAGAGAGTTCGATCTTTGTTTCATCAGACCAGAGAAATTTGTTTCTCATGATCTGAGTCTTTCAGGTGCCTTTTGGCAAACTCCAGGCAGGCTATCATGTGCCATCTGGCCACTCCACCATACTGGCCTGATTGGTGGAGTGTTGCAGATATGGTTGTTCTTCTTGAAGGTTCTTCTCTCTCTACACAGAAATGCTGGAGCTCTGTCAAAGTGAACATCAGGTTATTGGTGACCTCCCTGACTAAGGCCCTTTGAAAACACTTTACAATATGGGTGCATTAATATGCATTAAATAATGGTTAACTAATGCACAGATAATCACATTAACTCATGATTATCTGTGCAGTAGTTAAGCATGAATTAATGCATATTAATGCATCCGTACTGTAAACCACACTTCTTCCATTCACGGATGATGAAGGCCACTGCGCTCTTTGGGACATTACTGCAGAAATTTTTCTGTACCCTTCCCCAGATCTGTGCCTTGTCAATCCTGCAATCCTGTCTCGGAGTTCTGCAGACAATTCCTTGGACTTCATGGCCTGGTTTGTGCTCTGACATCCACTGGTAACTGTGGGACCTTATATAGACATGTGTGTGCCTTTCCAAATCATGTCCAATCAACTTAATTTACCACAGGTGGACTTCAGTTGTGGAAACATCTCAAGGATGATCAGTGGAAATGTACCTGAGCTCAATCTTGAGTGTCATGGCAAAGGCTGTGAAAACGTATGTATACTTATTCCGTTTTTTATTTTGAATACATTTGCAGATTTGCAAACAAACTTGTTTCATGATGTCATTATGGGGTATTGTTTGTAGAATTGAGGAGAAAAAAATGATTTTAATCAACTTTGGAATAAGGCTGTACCATAAAAAATGTGGAAAAAGTGAAGCACTGTGAATATTATATATATATATATATATATATATATATATATATATATATATATATATATATATATATATATATATATATATATATATATATACATTAAAAAAATCTATTATTTTAAATACAAAAATATTTAGCATTAACTACTTCGGGTTGGCCTGAACATTTTGACTTTGATTTTTGCAGTGTATATTGGCAGGTAAGGCTCAAGAGATTCACTTCTCTCTGATGTCTGAACACAAGTCTTGCTTTTGAAGCCGATAAAACTGCATTTTTGAGATTATATGAATAAGTGCCTGAGGCTAATTTCCAGAATATTAGAAGCTTCATGAAACCTGAAGACTAAACTATGCAGAGTTTGCCGAGTTTTATTCCCACTTGGTTGTTTGTGCCCCAATCACCACAGGAAGTAACTCATCATAGAAGTTCAGCAGTCACACTTTCAGAGGAAAGCCATGTAACAATGGAAATAACCCTCTCATATCAGCTGCCACATATTGGAAAATGACTTGCCCTGTACCTCAAACAAAGATCATCATGGGTTTAATTCCAAGTAAATGCATCGATAAAGTGTATCACCTGAATGCAAATTGGATAAAATGATCAGTTGTTCAAGCAGAAAACATTACAGATAGGCAGCACATGGCCATTACTCAATGAGCTATCTTTTGAAACGAGCAGATCGCTGTCATTCCCAAACAAAAAAATTACAAACATGGAGGTCAAACTGAAATCTTACTCATTTCGTAAATGCTTTGGTACGTCACCACTTCCATCAATGCCCCCAAAATGGCTTCAGGGATCAGCAAGATAAGAAATATAAGACAAATATGTGGCATTCTGGAGTCTAAACCAATGATGTCACAGAAATGATGTCTCAAAAGCTTTGGTACACCAGATGACTGTGTTTGGGAGACACTATTGTGATCTTACAAAAGAGACAACACTTTAATCTATTTTCTAAAGTTATTCTGTTTTTCTGTTTCAGTGCTTGGTAGCAAATGTCGCCAGCAAACACTAAGGTCATAAGTTTGATAGCAAACAAGGTCATAAGTTTGATAGTAAATCATTTTTGATGAAAGTGTCCGCCAAATGCATTAATGTAATGTAAATGTAGACTTTTTTTGTACTACTTTTAAAAAATCAACTTACTAAAATAAAATCATAATAATAATAATAATAATAATACAATTAATAGATTGCTCACAAAAGAGTCAAAATACTTAACAGATGACACAATAATTTAAATATGCTATAAAAGTAATTCAGGACGTTACTCACCACTAATGATGTCAATGCAACGACTTGCTGGATTTGGAGTTATTTCATTCAGCGAAATACAAAATTGGCTGTTTGACCTTGCAAGTTCCCAGGACATTATCACAAAAGTTTCACTTCAGAGAACAAAAGCACAAAAAAAATGCAGCTTCTAAAATCCAAGTTTGGTAAAAACAAAACAAAAAACAAAAAAAACTTTTCTTTCATTCAACCTAAAGAGGGCAGAAGTTCAGGGGCTCATCATCTCTCAACATAATGACTGACTCGATTCTCCTCCCTCACCTGTGGGACGAATCACAGATGCCGCATGTTGTTTGGCGTAAGTCTTCCGTGCCGCTGACAAGACCTTGACTACAGGTTTGGAAGAGAAACCGTACGTCCATACACCAAAGCGCTGACTTAAGATGCCATGCGTTGCTTTCCCACTCTCTCGTTCTTTCTGCAAACATGTGTTAGTGTGTGTGCAGGTGTGAGGCAATGTGTGAGTGCACTTGCCGTGTTCCCTCGTCTACTAAAGCCTGTTCTGTTACAGCATTCTGCTGCATCACATTTAGGCTCATCTCTCTCTCTTTCTCTCCTTACCTCCCTCCTCACTATCATCGCTCTCAGCCTCCCTTCCTCGTTCAGTCACACGTGAGGAGGCGTGCAGTACGACTTGAATACAAATAAGCTGTTTAGTCTGAAATCCTTAAAGACGCAATTGTCTTCCTTCGCCTCTGAAACTTTTAGATGCTGCCCTCTGCAAATGGACTCTCTCTCTCTCTCTCTCTCTCTCTCTCTCTCTCTCTCTCTCTCTCTCTCTCTCTCTCTCTCTCTGAGGGACATGGATCCCTCTTCTCGGTCACCCTCACCTAGTCATGAACATCTGCCACTTAACGGGATTTCAAATAAGGTCATTTTGTACACCACTGCGGACAGACCGTTAGGTGCTAGTTGGTGAGCCAAATATTTGCAGTCACAGTCTTTCTTAAAAGGTTCAAGAGGAGATTTCTGTCTCCAAGGTTTGTATGTTCATCATCATTGTTACGGTATTGGACCTCTGAATGTTTAAATATGCAAATTTTAGACTGTGAATTTTTAACATTTTAAATAAAAAAATTTAGAGGTGCAAACATGCCACAGCAATGTCAATGGCTTACCAACTTTCTCACTAGTGTTCTGAGTGACTACTGACATTGCTATGTGATTATTTACTACACAGAGCAAAATAACAAAGGTATAAAGGTATAAAGCACAGTTGTGAGGTATAAAGTCACAATTATGAGGTATAAAGTCACAGTTGTGAGGAATAAAGTCACAGTTGTGAGGAATAAAGTCACAGTTGTGAGGTATAAAGTCACAGTTGTGAGGTATAAAGTCACAGTTGTGAAGTATAAAGTCACAGTTGTGAGGAATAAAGTCACAGTTGTGAGGAATAAAGTCACAGTTGTGAGGAATAAAGTCAAAGTTGTGAGGAATAAAGTCACAGTTGTGAGGTATAAAGTCACAGTTGTGAAGTATAAAGTCACAGTTGTGATGTATAAAGTCACAGTTGTGAGGAATAAAGTCACAGTTGTGAGGAATAAAGTCACAGTTGTGAGGAATAAAGTCACAGTTGTGAGGTATAAAGTCAAAGTTGTGAGGAATAAAGTCACAGTTGTGAGGAATAAAGTCACAGTTGTGAGGAATAAAGTCACAGTTGTGAGGTATAAAGTCACAGTTGTGAGGTATAAAGTCAAAGTTGTGAGGAATAAAGTCACAGTTGTGAGGAATAAAGTCACAGTTGTGAGGAATAAAGTCACAGTTGTGAGGTATAAAGTCACAGTTGTGAGGAATAAAGTCACAGTTGTGAGGTATAAAGTCACAGTTGTGAGGTATAAAGTCACAGTTGTGAGGAATAAAGTCACAGTTGTGAGGTATAAAGTCACAGTTGTGAGGTGTTAAAGTCACAGTTGTGAGTCAAGTCTGTCACAGACACGCCAGGCTCCTATGTCACCAAATCACTATGCATCATCTGAATACTGCATCAAAATCAAACACACTCCCTGCGTCCCAATTCGCATACTATCCATACTAAATAGTATTCAAAAATAGAATTAGTATGTCCCAAATCGTAGTATGCTGAAAAGAGTATTCCAAAGATACCTGGATGGTTTAATATTTCCGGTCAGAATTCGAAGTATGGATCGATGCGCACACTTAACAGCTGATATTGCCCACAACCCATTGCGGGTTGGACGAGGATTCGATTAGAACTACAAACGCGGAAAAAAAGCATTAAAAACTACAAACATGACGGATGTGAGAGTCAGACAGTTAAGTTGAGGTTTAGATAAAGGTTTGAGTTATCAATTATCAGTATTTAATCTGATGAAAAGATATTTATTCAGTGCTAGCCACATTATATTTCACCTGCCGCAGCATTGTGAACTTTTGTAATGATTATATCAAAACTGCAAACACATGAGGAGTCTCTGCATTAAAGACCCACACATGGCAAATCAACGTGCTACTACATTTCTCTTCGATACGATAGGAAATGAAACTGAATGTGGAGGATTTGAACTGTGACGAATCTGACGATGATTGACAGGGCAGTTAAACGGTGATGGGATGAACGTAACTAAGCAACAGAGTCTGTTAAAGATGAGGAAGTAGTATCTCCCGAAGCTTGCAAGCCTTCCTTCTACACAGTCAAAAATATGTACTTTTTCTTCACAAAAAGAGTAGATACTTTTAGGACATAGTAGTAGGAGAAATGGGACGCAGCAACTGTTTAAAAGACACTCTCACCCGTCTGGTCTCGTTAGCACATGGTAGCTTACCTTTATGCGTACCTCAAGGGCTGTCCAAACCTACTTACCTGTCTCTTGTGTTCCTCCAAGTCTCCATTGTGTTTCCTCATCTCGTGTGAAGTATATAGTCGCAATTGTGAAGTATAAAGTGACAGTTGTGAGGAATAAAGTCACAGTTGTGAGGAATAAAGTCACAGTTGTAAGGTATATATATATATATATATATATATATATATATATATATGTATGTATATTAGGGCCGGGACTTTAACGCGTTAATAAAGATTAATTAATTACGTAACTTTAACGCGTTAATTAATTACGCAAAAAAATAAAAAATTTAACCACATTTATTTTTGCACCGCAGAACGTTTTTCAATGAATCAGTTTCGACGGACCGATTATACTGGAACACCAACTAGCGCGACAACTACAACAACAAACCATGGGTGCGTCTTAATCCGCTCCCTAGTTCAGTAGTCAGGGCACTGATCAGGGAGTCAGCCCATTGACTTATGTTTTGATCAGTGCCCTGACTAGTGAACTAGGGAGCTGATTGAGACGCAGGGCATGCGTGAACATGAATGAAGAAGCTGATGAGACTGCTTTTCTTGGCCCCGTGGATGGGAAATTTTGTTTTAAAAAACGAAAGAATGGAAGCGTCGTCAAGAGCGTGGTAGTGTGCAAGCTATACAACAAGGAATTTGCGTATCACCGCAGCACATCGAGCCTCAAATATCACAAATATGCTTTTGCTTAACTTAATGGCAAACATTGCGCTGGTCTGCTGGACTGAAATAAATAAACAATATTTTGTTGATTAAACTGATGTTTTCAGTCATTATTCAATGGTATACTTAAAATACATGTGAAAAATTACTTCTCATTGTTCTCAGGTCAAATATTTATATGCGATTAAAATGCGATTAATTTCGATTAATTAATTACAAAGCCTCTAATTAATTAGATTAATTTTTTTTAATCGAGTCCCGGCCCTAATATATATATATATATATATATATATATATATATATATATATATACTCTCAGTTGTGAAATATAAAGTAACAATAATGAGGTGTAACATCACAATTGTGAGATACAAATTTGGAAGAAACAAAGTCATAATTGTGAGATTTAAGTTTGCATATGGGAGGTACTGCATTACAGTCATCTTGCAACATGCCTGTTTTACTACCTACAGTGGAAAAACCTAAATCATTTTGCTTACAGTAGAAAAGTACCCCTCTTTTAATTAGCAGGATAAACTGAATTGCCATTTGTGTTCGTAGCACAAACACATTATTTGCCAAAGTTTAGCAATAACTACTAATTATGATAAATGCTATTAGAACAAAACGAACTGGGTGATAAACAGTACAATAAAAGCCATTACACTGTAAAAAAATTCAGGCCCCAGTTGAACATTTTCTAGTGACTGTTCACATCTAAATTTTCAGTTGGCCAAATTGAATTTCTGTTAATTAAATTGCATCAATTCACAAAAAAAACTGGAAAATTTAGATGTGATCAGTCACTAGAAGGAAAAAAAATCATTTGGAGACATTTTTTTTTTTAGCATTTACACAGTCAACTCCAAAATCGCACCTGAAACGTGACATTCTTTTTAGGATCAATCTGAGATATCCACTGGAATAATAGAATAAAATTGCTCGAACATCTTGACTGTGCGAGAGAGACGTGCAAAAAAGAGGATTGTGGATTACATAGTTCGCGACCTGTGGGCAAGGTTGAGAAACCCAGATCTGACCTTGTTTTCCACCTTATTTAATTTTTCATATCCTCAAGGTTCAGATGAATCAGCCATCAGCAGCCATTCCTTCAGAGATTGTCTTATCGCGTAAGCATGACGGCCAGGCTCCAAAGACGTAGCCTTCTCTTATCGCTGGGATTTCACGTTGTCATCCTAGAAATGTTCCAAAAAAATAACGAAATAAAAGAACACTCTCTCTCTCCCTCACTCTCTTGTTCTCCCAATGTCTCTCTCTCCCTCCCTCATTCTTGCCGCCTGTCTCGTTTTGAGCAGAAAATCTTTAAGCTGACATGGACTGCTAACTTGTTGATAAGGTTATCGGTATCGGAGTCATGATAAAACGCATTGAGTCTTCTTTACTTGATAGGTCATCCTAGTCAATCGGTTTTCTCTTCTGAACATCTCGCTGCCATGTTCCTCAACAATTCCTATTAACTAGATGACCAAATGTGTCAGGCCATTACATTGTGTGGTTATGAAGCCTTTCTTCTAATTTGTTTGATGTCTTTGAAAGGTTTGTAACACAATCGGCATTGAAGGCGGCATGAAACGGCATTTGCAATGCACCAAACATCCATAATGGAATACATTAAAAAGTAAAACTGAATATTTAGAAAAGGGCTTGAATTGATTCGCCAGGATTTGAATAATTTGCATGGTTGTGTATATACAGTATGTTTGCTTATTAATACAGTATGTTTGCAGTATGAATATTATTTATCTGTTACGAAAGGAGAAAAGTCGTATCTGAAATGGAAAATGGATTATGGATTTTATTTTATTTTTTTAAAAAAATTAGAATATCATTCTCCATAAAACAAACACATACACAATAATGCTGCATCCAGGGAAAAACAATCAACATGTGGGATTGAAAATATGATTTATCATTGTTGAAGAAACTTCAAACTTTCATTTCAAATCTTAGGATGTTATCTCTTAAACTAGAGCGGTTGTTGCGCAACACATGGCTCGCAAGCTTTTATTATGACGGGACATGGTCGCCGTTTCTGCAGAGTAAAGGCCCTTTCACACCGGACGCGTAACGAAAAAGCGAAACGAATAAGCAAATTTTTCGTATGCGAATACTTCGCGTCAAAACCATTCACATCAGCCGCGACACGAATTTGCAACGTTCAGAGCTCCAACATTCCAAAACATTTGCTGCATCAGCTGAGAAAACATGGACAGTGAAGATGAGCTTTTCTTTTTATTTAAAAGATGGTTTCGGGTGCAACCCAGTCTTGAAGGACAGGGAGTCTGAAGGGGAGTATGCTAATCATGTACAGGAGCTAAATCTTTATCATGGCCGGTTCTTCACTTTAGTACTTTCTTAAGTCTGTGGATCAATTTGAGGATCTCATCCCGAGACAACAGCGCATCTGACGAGACAAACCGCGCTCTTCAGGAACCAATCCATCCGGTCTGTTTCCAGTTCAGTCACAATGTAAACATTTAAGTGCCACAGACATACTGATGGCAACACATTCACTTTCCATAATCGCGGACATAAGGTTAAAAAAAAAACTATATATAAAAGGTTAACTTAGGTTATTGCTGTCTGTAAACACAGTAGTAAACACAGCCGCAGATGCACAGCTTTGACTAGACCTACAGCTGTAATCTCATGAGATATGCCATACCTGGCAATGGTTAATGTTGAGTGAATAGCTCATGACATCAACTTGACATTTCGTCACCTTTGTTTCCTTGTATGTGATTGGTTGAAGCAGTTTTTGATGTCACTAGAGTAAAAAAAAAAATCTAAACTGAAACGAAAAATATAAATGCCGCTTTTTCGCCGCAACACATTCGCGTTTGGTGTAGAAGCGCTCATTACACAAACAGCTGACCAAAAAATAAAACCATCGTGCAAATTATTCGCACGTTAAAATCGCGTCCAGTGTGAAAGGGCCTTAAAGCATTTCTGACAAATAAAACCGGAAACCGAGGGTAACGCAGATTGACAGACAACTCCCTCAGACATCCCGGTTCATTGGTTAAAATAGCAATTTACTCACAATTTAAAAATAGTTGGAAACATTTGGGATATTGTAAGAACTCAACTGAACAAAATATATAACAATGGCCTGGTAGTTTTTGGATATTTTACTGCAAAAATACTACATAGTGCACCTTTAATGTACTCTTCAATAGCCACTTGCACAAATTTTCTCTGTCTGTAGCTTTCTCACTGATCAGTACTGTATGTTTGAGAGATCCCTTTCCTGGCAGACTCGAACACGCCACATTTAAAAGTCTTAAATGAAATGCACATGAATGTGAGCCAAAGCAAAGCCTGCCACCTGCCAAGGACGCATGTTCAGGATCCTGGACCAATGGATTTTTGGCATTGTGATGCAACAACTGATGCTCAGAACTTTTGTCAGTCGAAAACAAGCTGGCGAGCGACCAAATGGATTGCATGTCTTTCCAAAAGTCCCGCAAGATAGATTTTTCCATCATTCTTCTTATTTTTTCCTTTTAATCACTTAGTATTGATTTAATTTATTTAGTCAGTCATTTGTTTGTTTAGTAGAGAATTGTGGGGTTTGTTATAGATGGTGCTAACAGATTTATCTTTGGGATTATAAAAAAAGGAGCCATTTTAGCTTGTGTCAAGTCCACTCAGAGGATGAGTTGTGCTTAGTGTGGCTCAGGAAGGGACATAATCCAAACTCCCTAATTTCCGAGCATTTTCACATAGAAATCCACTTATCTGTCGTGCATTAGCCCTCACTGCGGCAACAGTTTCTTAGCAACGGTCATGCCTAGTCTGGTAAGGGTAATCAGAAGTGCCTAGGTGTGAATATACAGTAGATATTGTCTAGAACAGCATTTCTATGTTAAGATACATGGTTTATTTATTTTAATATATTATGAGCATGAAAACAGATGCTTTCAATAGTTATTCAGTCGAGATAAAGAGTGGAGGCTTAATGAAAAGCAATCCTGGTAAGCTCATGCTGGTGTGTGGTTTCACTAGATAACTGCATTATCAAATACTAATCAAAGTGAAAATAGGCCTTCAGGGACAACGTCACACTAGTTTAAAACTTTTTGGAAACTTTTGTAAGATAGCTGGGAAAAAGCATCCGATTGGTTGTTGCAAATCCGCGAACAATGATGTTGACAAAGATACAGTTTGGTTGTTTCCTCAGCAAATATTTGAAAGGGAATTGACTCAGTAATGTTTTCCACATTGATCATAAATGTTTTTTGAAGCACCAAGGGATCACATTAGGATGATTTCTGAAGGTATATGTGACACTGAAGACTGGCGTATGATGGTGGAAATTCAGCTTTGTCATTAAAATAATTAATTCAATTTTAAAATGTATTAGAATAAAAATCAACTAGTTACAGTTGTAATATGACTGAATTTGTATTAAAAGGGGGGGGGGTGAAACACTCAGTTTCAGTCAATTTCATGTCAATCTTGAGTACCTATAGAGTAGTATTGCATCCTTCATATCTCCGAAAAGTCTTTAGTTTTATCATATTTATAAAAGAAATATGGACTGTACCGAGTCTTTCCGGAAAAAAACGAGCGCCTGGAGGCGTATCGTAAAGACTGACGTAAAGAAAGAGGCGTAAAGAATGACGAGCACACCCAAAGCGGTGACGTCCTCAAGCGTGGAGAAACTCATGGTTATCGAGCTCAGCCAATACAGAAAATGATCCAGAATCATTCGGAGGCTGAAATAAACTGAACAGGAGAAACGGCAACAGCAGGACGTCCGTCTCTGTGGTATGTACTGTATTTAGTGTCCTGTCAACATTTGTGTGTGTTTACTCGCAGTTTATGAGGACATGATTCTATTTATGGACTATTGTATGCGACTAAACCTTAGCAGTAGCAAGCAAAACGGTTTTGAACGTCAGACTAGTGTAACGTTATACATAGAACAACAATGGAGTCCGTTAGCGCATTTGAATGACGAAGCACGCGATCGTGTCGTTTACTGATGTTTACTCATGCGACGAGCCAATAGCAGAGACATTTGAAGCAGTTTTACTCACCGGCTGCTTCCAAAGCAGGACCGAACCTTTATCGCTGGGACCGCTCCGTCAAAAACACACTTCTTTGGTATGATTTGGTGAAGTCCTGACAGCAGTGATCATTTCTGCGTTCAAATCGGTTCAAATGCAGCGCTGCCTTCCCGGAATGCTGTGCTGAAGCGTTGAAGTCGCTTGATGTCACCCATAGGAATAAAGTGGAGCGCGGCGCCTGGATCGATAGGATCTGCACCTGAGCGAGTGTTTATGGCCGTGCATTTCCGCTCTCGCTCTAGTTACGCACGCGCGCGCACCCTACCGGGAGAAGAGCCCGTACGGCACATACAAGGACCTTCCGCTCTATTTAACGTCAAGCCGAGCCATACTCGGAAAAAAAAACTCTCCGAAACTTGTGAGAAACCGGAAGGAGTATTTTTAACACAGAAATACTCCATCAAACATCCAACATTAGTTTTTGAAACTTTGTCTATGTTTAGGATGGGAATCCAAGTCTTTAACAGTGTAAAAAGCTCAGTATGCATGAAACAGCATTTCACCCCCCCCCCCCCCCCCCCCTTTAAATAAATGCAGCCTTCGAGCATAAAAGATTTCTCTCTCAAAAAAGAAAAAAGTGTAATGTTCCCAAACATTTGACAGGTACAAATTATATATATATATATATATATATATATATATATATATATATATATATATATATATATATATATATATATATATATATATATATATATATATATATATATATGTGTGTGTGTGCGTGTGTGTGTGTGTGTGTACACCGATCATGCATATCGATCAGCGAGTGTGTGACAAGGGCCAAATTGTGATGACCGGTTTGAACCAGCAACAGGGTCATGGGCGGCCAAGGCTCATTGATGCAAGTGGGGAGCGAAGGCTGGACCGTGTGGTCCAATATATCAGGCGAGCTACTGTAACTCAGATTGCTCAAGAAGATAATTCTGGTTCTGATAGGAAGGTGTCAGAAAACACAGTGTATAATAGTTTGTAGCATATGGGGCAGCATAGCCGCAAGAGCAATCCCATGCTGACCCCTGTCCACTGCCAAAAGCACCAACAGTGGGCACGTGAGCATCAGAACTGGACCACGGAGCAATGAAAGAAGGTGGCCTGGTCTGAGGAATCGTGTTTTCTTTTACATCACGTGTATGGCCGCAGATGCACGCAGAACGCATTGCCGCAGGATGCACTATGGGAAGGTGGCAAGCCAGCAGAGGCAGTGTGATGCTTTGGGAAATGTTCTGTTTGGAAATCTTGGGTTCTGCCCTCCATGTGGATGTTACTTTGACATGTACCACCTACCTAAGCATTGTTGCAGACCATGTTCACCCTTTCATGAAAACGGTATTCCCTGGTGGCTGTGGCCTCTTTCAGCAGGATAATGCGCCCTGCCTCAAAGCAAAAATGGTTCAGGATTGATTTGAGGAGCTGAAGGGGTTTGAGGTGTTGACTTGGCTTCAAAATTCCCCAGATCTCAATCCAATCGAGCATGTGGATTGTGTTGAACAAACAAGTCTGATTCATGGAGGCACCACCTCACAACTTACAGGACTTAAAGGATCTTCTGCTAACATCTTGGTGCCAGATACCTCAGCACACCTTCAGGTGTCTAGTGGAGACCATGCCTCAACCGGTCAGGGCTGTTTTGGCAGAAAAATGTGGACCAACAAAAAAATAGGTAATTTTGGTCATAATGTTAAGCCGTATCAGAGTCTCATTTCCCCCCCAAAAAAGTCTCTTTGCAGATGTAACCATATTTAATCACCTTTGCCAAATATTAAAATGTAAATGTAATTCATTTCAGGGATTCTAATTAGCTATATAAATCTGCAAATATGCAGTATTTAGTGACAAACTGATTTTGGAACAGTGCTGTTGTGTTTAGTGTTTTTTTCACCACATAAAAATAAAATCAAATGGGCCTTTTGCCCTAAAGGTAGCCTTAAATAGTATCATAATCATGATTTTTTTTTTTCAAATCATTTGTTTTAATTCATTCAATTATTCTAATTCCCCTTGTAGTTTGACTTTTAAAAACACTTAAATGGATGTGCATGAGGTAAGAAGTGCCTATGGCAACGCATTACAATTTTCTGTACTTCAAGCCCTCCAATCAGACGTCGCAGTGGGCTTGCGGTGCCACCTGCTGCAGGAGTGTCTGGGCGGAGGAAGTAATTAAACTCTGTCTCTGCGTGATCGCCGCGTCTCTGTTCGGCACCCAGCAGCCTCAATCTCTACATCTGTTCTACTCTCCCTCTCTCCAACCTCTCAAAGTGGGTGGGATGTTTTGTAATCCCGTAGGTTACAAGGAGCCGCTCGGAATTCCAGCTGAGCTGAGAGAATCCGAGTCCTGTGTCCTCGACTGACTGGTGCGTACCTGTCACGGACGTTCACAGGTGGCCCCTGTGGGTTCCAGGGAAGGCCCGGGGTGAGAGGTTATCCAAACAGCAGATGGTGTTTCTGGCCACTGTGGGACTGTGCAGTGGTTGGACACCATTGGCATTCAAAATCACTTTCTCTCAGCTTCCATTTGCATTTAATTCACTCCTTTTCTGTGCAGGAAAATCAGGGCTGGCTGAAAATGGACTTGTATCACCTTTTACCAAACCCTCACATGTTCAATATTTAATGTTTGGTAAGGTTAGGGCAGTTAGCTGCTTCCCACAACCAAAGTAAAACACACAGACATTTTAGGGGCTGTTTACATGACACAATTTTTAACTAAAAACAGAAAACATTTTATGCGTTATGGGCGTTCATTTACACAACAACACCATTTTGGGGGGCTGAAACTGCAAACTTTTGAAAACAATTCCATTATCGTCTCTGTGTAAACTACAAAAATGCAAATTTGCAAAAAAAAAGTGTTGTTATTCGGATGTGTATTGTGTGTGTTCAGTCTATAGGTGTGTAGTATTGTGTGTTCAGTCTATAGGCATGTAGTTTACAAAGTTACATAATTAATAATTAATGAATGGTTTTAGTCATTATAAGTTCAACATAAGAAATACTAAAGACTAACTACAACATGTGCATTATATATATATATATATATATATATATATACATATATACATATACATATACATATACATATACATATACATAGGTCCTTCTCAAAAAATTAGCATGTGATAAAAGTTCATTATGTTCCATAATTTCATATATTTTAGGTCCATTGCACACCAACTGAAATATTTCAGGTCTTTTATTGTTTTAATACTGATGATTTTGGCATACAGCTCATGAAAACCCAAAATTCCTATCTCAAAAAATTAGAGATAGGAATAACTAGAGATAAGCATATTTCATCCGACCAATAAAATAAATGTGTTTTAAATACAATAATACAAAGCAAAAATGTTTCAGGAATAGTTTGAGGAGCACAACGAGTTTGAGGTGTTGACTTTGCCTCCGAATTCCCCAGTTTCAATCCATTTGAGCATCAGTGGGATGTCAAGTCCAATCCATGGAGGCCCCACCTCACAACTATCAGGACTTAAAGGATCTGCTGCTAACATCTTGGTGCCAGAAACTACAGCACACTTTCAGCAGGGGTCTAGTGGAGTCCATTTGTTAGTGGAGTGCTGTTTTGGCAGCAAAAGGGGGACCAACTAGCCTGACAAGCCAGACCCACGTCAAGATGTTTGGTCTGGAAACTCACCATTGACAGGGCTCAATCCGAGGGGCTGGATAAACGGTTGTCTTTCAAACTCCCTCTGCACGCGATAGGATAGCGCTACACCAACCGGAGCAACGAAGGTGAAACGGAGCTCATTGATAGATTAAACATTCGCCATTCGTCGGCTAAACTCCGAACACATCTTCCCTTTTTATGAATGACTTCAGTGCCGTTCTGTTCTTTTCTCAGAGAAAAGCTTAACTCAAGTCTTCCAGAATCGCAGTCAAAGCTGATTCGAAAGACCGCCGCCGTTCGCCAGTTTCTGTGTTTACTAGAATCACGCAAACGCAACTCGGCCGTAGTCATTATGGCCCCGCCCGCCGACTCTATACACGATGTGATTGGCCCGTCCAGATTGTGAGGAATACAGCTCAGAAGGGTATTAAATTTGCTGCCGCTAGGGTGCGTCTAGATTTCTAGGCTAGGGACCAAGACAAAATTAGGATTTGTATAATATATATATATATATATATATATATATATATATATATATATATATATATATATATATATATATATATATATATACACATACATACATATATATATATATTTCCTTGATTCAATATCAAAAGACTGCAGCTCAAACAAACTTCCGCCCTGAATCATTGCTTCAAATATTTGCATAAATTTACCGAAACATGATTTTACTCTGCCAAGTGCACAGAATGCAATCCTCCTGTGGTAAATGTATGCTTATTTTAACGCACTGCCACAAAACTAGTGAGATATTATTCACAATATGTGTCTTTTTCTCTTTTTTCCATCTTTTTTCTCATTCACTTATGAAATAGGTTTGAGCGTTCCGGCAAGCCGCCACATCAATTATCTGCAGAGAGAGAAATAATGATTTCTAGTTGGTTGTGCATTTGAGTGTGTACAGAACACTGTTTTTCCTCTTCGGAGGATATTCTTTTCAGTGCGTTTTTTTTTATGGCTTCTGCACCTGCCTAGTGGCTGAAAACAGGTGAACCATCAGGAACATTTGACTCTAGGAGCAGCAGAACGAAATTAGTTTCTGTCATTCTCCAATACAGAGGCGCTCAATTGAATGTTAAAGATTAAAATGCAATTAATTTGCTCTCAAATTAATAAGCGGTTGATCCAAGTAGGGTTTTTTTCGTTGGTAATGTCAGGTGGGACTACTTTTTGATGTACAGAAACATTAATGCGTTATCTCATTAACGTTTGAGTGAAGATTTTAAAGACAGATTGTGAATTGTGGTGCGCCATGCTGAATGAACATGCAAATCATTTTTATATTAAAGGGATGTTATGAGTTTGACACAAGTTAAACAGCATCAATGGTTTCCCTTCAATTACCACTGAAAATAATTTCACCTAATACCTCAGTTTGTAAAAACAAGCTGAACTTGTGCTCACTGTAACGCACTCAAAGTACAAAGGAAGTATTGTAATATTAGACACTGAGTAATAACAATTAATAAATGTTCTTACAACAATAAAGAAAAGGGTTAGAAGTAGGGTTTGGTTAAGGGTTAGTTGCTTGTTATTAAAGGATTAGTTCACCCAAAAAAGAAAGTTCTGTCATCATTTACTCACCCTTAAAGGGAAGATATTTGGAAGAATGCTTGTAACCAAGCATATATTTCCCTAACAGACATTCTTCCGAATATCTTCCTTTGTGTACAGCAAAAGAAAGAAATTTGTACAGGTTTGGAACGAGAGAAATATGAATAAATACTATAATTAGTATATAAATAATACTAAAATAACTACTGCAATAAGACTAGCCAAATCATAACATAGTTTGCACTATTCATTCAATAAAAAAATCGAATAAAAATTCAATTATGTCTTATTTTCCAGGAAGATTTAACTATACAATATTAATAGATCCATTCTTTAAAAAAGTGGAATAATACAAATATACTTAGGGTGTACTCACACTAGGCACGGTTGCCATGAACTGGGCCCGAGTACGAATGTCCCCCCTCCCCACTCCCCCGCTGGCCTGCACTCACATAGGGTTTCAGCATTCGTGCCGGAGCACGCTTACGTCATTGTGGTGCGACAGTTTCGGGTTTCAGCATTCGTGCCGGAGCACGCTTACGTCATTATGGTGCGATGGTTTCGGGATAAACAGAAAGAGCGGCGCTCTCTGAACACAATGGAGTCCATCGCTCTGTTTTCTTTGTGGATAATTTTGTGTCGTTTGGTCCACGGTGGTCCACAGCCCTCTCACAGCCTGTTGTTTAACAGATGTGTCGCCTTAGTGGCGCGAAAATGTTCACGTAATCGTGCTGCTCGTATTATGAGGTTTGCAAGGTACCAGCTGAAGTGCAGCAAGGACTTTGCAGCTTTGATTACGAACTCCAGCACGGTTAGCGCTCACACTGCATGCGAACCGCGCTCGAGTCCAACTGAATCGCGCTCTGGCCCACCTCTTCCAAGCGGGCCAGGGCCGGCTAATCGAGCCGCGCCCGGGCACGGTTCGGAGCACTCACACTAGTCAAACGCACTCGGGCACGGTTCAAACTGGCTAGTGTGAGTACACCCTTAATTTAAGTAATTTATTATTTTTATCTTTTTTTTCTTTCTTTTTTTTTTACTGGAAAAAGTACTTAAAACATTCAAGAAAAATCCCCATTTCCAATTAAGACATTCCTTATGCTGTTTGCTAAATGCACCACATGTACAAACTTTCCTAAAGATCCCAAACTTCAAATCCTGGCATATTAATGTTGCTCAAAACCCTCAAGCACCATATTTTTCTCATTTTTTCAAAAGTACCTATAATCCTACTGTAATGCATAACGGTTCTGTTGGGAATTTTAGAAGCAGCATTCAATGCCGCAGCCCCGAACAGATTGTTGGCAACAGCGATAACATCCACGATGGGATGTCCAATCCAAGATTATACACGCCCATATGCCGGCTCTCTCTCTCTGGTGGGACGGCAGTGATAGACTGCCCTCCACCTCAGCCTTCCTCTGACTGCTACTGAAAAGTAAGAATTGAAAATGGCTACCTCATCTATTAAACACAAGGATGGCAGGTTGGGAGAGAGATGGACGAAAGGAACAGAGGAAAAGCAAGACAGTTGGGAAGAGTGAGAGACTGGGGAACGTGAGAGATAGAAATTGAGAAGAGACAGTGGGGAAAAAAAAAGATATACTGAGAGGTGGAGGGAGAAATATCAGTGGAAATGGAGGCGGGTTGGCTGGTCTGTGACAGTGGTGATGGATGATGTGTTGAATATGGCCTTTTCAAACCAGAGGTACAGGGCTACTCTCGCCGAAGCTACTAGTCTAAATCATCCAGCCCTTCCTGTTACTCTCACCTGCGCACACTCTCATGGGTATGTCTGGTGTATGTCTCTCTCTCTCTCTCTCTCTCTCTCTCTCTCTCTCTCTCTCTCTCTCTCTCTCTCTCTCTCTCTCTCTCTCTGTGTGTGTGTGTTTAGCTGATACAGAACACAATAAGAATGAATTGTGGCCAATGATTGTGTCGCTTATTTGCACACAATGTTATTTTAGCAGTCAATCACTAAAGGAATTATTCTAAAATAGGCACATACTGGGTGTAAAAAAGACTATTTTAGGAAACATGGGCGAACAAACAAAATCTATTTCTGATTAGGCGATGTCCTTTTAATATCGCGTTGAAAAAGTGTGCTTAGAAAGCAGAAGGAAATGTTAAGTTGAAAAGGAGGGATTGGCTGCTTTTTGCAGAGAGGTGCTCTTTCCTGCAAAAAGCTTACAGGACATTACAGCGCTATTGAGCTGTGTGAGATATCCTTGCTGAGGTGGTTTTTCTGAAGCATTAGAAGTAGCACTGGTGCTACATTTTGTGTCTAAAGGCCACAAACCTCCCTGTGTGATATGGTTTTGAAGGACTATACATAAGAACTCAAGAAATGATTTTACATCTGGATATACAGCTCTGGAAAAAAATTAAGAAACCAATGCAATTTTTTTCTTAAATCAGCATCTCTACAAGTATGGAAGCCATTCCATTCCAATGTCTGTTCAATTCCAACACAGGCACAGGTGATCACCTCAACCAAGTCTTATTTAATAAGGGAAAGTATACAAAACACTTCTGTGGTTATCATTATCCTCTTGCAGTAGGACCAGCTGGTTGGCAAAAAAGTGCTAGTAGTACCTCAAAAGTAACTGGAATCAAAAAAATAACTACTGACCATGCCAAAAAAGTTGAAAAGGAAAGTTTTGAGTGAGGAAAAGAAGAGTTCAATTCTGGCTTTACTTACAGAGGGATACATCGAGCGTCGGGTTGCGGTTGTTCATAAGAACAAGGTCAAGCAGCAGAGATTGGGGACGACAAAGCTACAGACCGGCAGAGGGCGAAATCGAGTCTCCACTGACCGGAAGGACCGCCAACTCATTTGAATGTTACTCAACAACCATAAGATGACTTCAAATGACCTACAAAAAGAATGGCAAAAGGCAGATGGGGTGAACTGCACGACAAGGACGGTTTGAAACAGGCTCCTAGGGGCAGGGCTGAAGTCATGCAAAGCTAGAAAAAAGACCTTCATCAATGAGAAGCAAAGAAGAACCAGGCTAAAGTTTGCAAGAGACCATAAGGATTGGACTGTAGAGGACTGCACCTGCTCCTCAGCTGCTTCAGTGAGTTCTGCCTCCGCATGGATACACTCTAGCCTGACGTGGTCATACTCAACTCTAGTCAGAACATGAGTCTGATTCTTAAGGTCAGCTTGTCTCATAAGTCCAGTTTTCAGCTTTGTCCAACACCTGGTCGTGTAATGGTTAGACGGAGGCCTGGGGAGGCCTACAAGCCACCGCGTCTCGCACCCACTGTAAAATTTGGTGGAGGATCTGTGATGGATCTCGGGGTGCTTCAGCAAGGCTGGAAACGGGCAGATTTGTCTTTGTGAAGGATGCATGAATCAAACCACATACAAGGTTGTCCTGGAAGAAAACTTGCTTCCTTCTGCTCGGACAAAGTTCCCCAACTCTGAGGACTGGTTTTTCCAGCAGGACAATGGTCCATGCCACACAGCGAGGTCAATCAAGGTGTGGATGGAGGACCACCAGATCAAGACCCTGTCATGGCCAGCCCAATCTCCAAAACTGAACCCCATTGAAAACCTATGAGTTGGTTATTTTGACCTGTGTCAGAAAGCAACCACCTTGCATTTATTCAGAACAAACTGGCAACTAAATAGCAATCCTTTAAACAAAAAAAACAAAAAAAACATTAGCAAATGCATGGAACCATCCTGACAAATATCCAAAACATCCTAGCATTGTGGCAGTGACTTAATGGCACTACAGAAACAAGCCATTTTCTTCAGAAAATATAAAAGCCAGGTCTTTGCATGTCACATATTTTTTTTCTTAATCTATTTGAAAATAAACAAATACATATAAGCATGTGTATGTCTGTTTGTGTGTACTTTGTTCAGCAAGACGGCATCTAGCGAGCTTATCAACATTTCAGTGTGACCGGGGTTTAACAGGGTATGAGCGTCTATGTAATTGGCATGCCTCGGTGATGTGTAATTTTGCTTGTCAAGTAGATTGACATTTATTAAATTTAGCTAACACTCCAACCGTTCTCCTTTTCTCGGGGAACTCAAGAGTGGCAGGCCAAAGACGAGCGAATAACCAAAGCTCCGACATAACACTTATTGACCAAATAACAAAAATGTGAATTTAAAATGAATATTTATAAACTAACAAAAACCAATCAAGATATGTTGACTAGGTTTTCTTCCTCTAATAGGAGTGGGACTAACAGGAAGCAATTAGACAAGATATGTTTACATGGACACCTTTTGTCTCTTTTGTGACCCTAAAAATCCGTTTAGACTAGTAGCAAAATATAAGTTGGAACTGCTTTAACTGATTTTGTTTGAAAGACTCACTCTGCCACAAACTACTACACAGCATTACATTTTCGTCTCGCTCTACTGATCAGGGAAATACTGCAGTCAATGGTTCATGAATGCTTTGCAAAAAGCCTTTCGAATTACTTTTGAATCAACAACTAACCCATATTATTTGTCTTCTTAATGCCTTTTATTTATGGTGCATTTAACTTATAATTGCAACAGCTTGATGAGAAAATGGCTAAATGTGTAAAACGGATAACTGCAATAGCTAAAAAAAATTTTGATTATACTTATAACCATTCCATAACAGTGGGAGCTAGAGGAGAAACGGGGGAGAAACATATAAATTATGCATTTTGTGAATGGTATTGAGCATGAAGCGAGCCAGATTATCTCTCTAGCAGTTATGTTGGTTTTTTCAGAACTTTACAAAGGGAGCTGAGAAGAAATATGAGGGGGTGAAGGAATAATCTAATCTTGCTTATAGTGAGAAGAAAGGCACAGAAAGAGAGAATCATAACATAAACCATCAATATTTTTAATTAAAGTATTGCCTGTTTGAAGCAATCTGTATCTGTATGTTCATAGATTTGTTTGATGGCATCATGCAATTTTGTAATACTGTATCTTTTAGTTTAAAAGAGGTATTTTATTTAAAAGAAAACATCCACCTCAAAATTAAAATGCTTTCATTATTTACTTATTCTAATGTTCTTTCATTGTTTGAATGTATGCAGATTCTACACTATAGCTCTTTAATAAGAATAACCCCTTTAGAATAAGAAATAAAAAATGAGAACGTGAGATAAATATGCATTTGCAAGATATAAAGTAGTCTTGTTGCGAGATATTGCAGTTGTAAGATATAAAGTCACATCGTGAGATATAAAGTTGCTATTCTGTAATATAAAGTATTGGTTATGAGAAGAAGAAAAAAGACACAAGCCAGAAATTGATTAAAAGCTTTACATTTTGTCCACTACTTTTATGCACTTTTTTGTGCTGGCAGTTGTAAGATATAAAGTTGCTATTATGAGATGTAAAGTCACAAATTGAGATATGCACTCACCTTAAGGATTATTAGGAACACCTTACTAATGCACTGGACTAGACTGCATTTATATAGCACTTTTAACAGACCCTATGGCCATCCAAAGTTTTTGCCTCACATTGACCCATTAATACACCGACGGCGATGTCAGCCGCCATCCAGCTCGTCAAGAGCAGCTGGAGTTAGGTGTCTTGCTCATGGATACCTTGACACTTGGTCAGGTGGAACCGGGGATCGAACCACCAACCTTTCGGTTTGTAGACAACCTAAATGGACAACTGAGCCACTGCCGCCCCAATACTGTGCTTGACCCCCTTTCACCTTCAGAACTGCCTTAATTCTACGTAGTATTGATTCAACAAGGTGCTGAAAGCATTCTTTAGAAATGTTGCCTCATATTGATAGGATAGCATCTTGCAGTTGATGGAGATTTGTGGGATGCACATCCAGGGCACGAAGCTCCCGTTCCACCACATCCCAAAGATGCTCTATTGGGTTGAGATCTGACGACTGTGGGGGCCATTTTAGTACAGTGAACTCATTGTCATGTTCAAGAAACCAATTTGAAATTATTTGAGTTTTGTGACATGGTGCATTATCCTGCTGGAAGTAGCCTTCAGAGGATGGGTACATGGTGGTCATAAAGGGATGGACAAGGTCAGAAACAATGCTCAGGTAGGCTGTGGCATTTAAACGATATCCAATTGGCACTAAGGGGCCTAAAGATTAAAAATCCAAGATGGCAGCACGAGTACATTGCGAGGCTCGGGGTCTCTCCAGATTCTGCAATGTTGCGGTATTTTTCTTGCTCATCTCGGGTCTGTTCATGCAGAACAGTTGTGCCTTTACATCATACACCCGACGTGAGCTTTTGGATATTGGTTTGCGAACTTCCGACAGTTTTATGGACAACCTTCAACTCCTTCCGAAGATCGCCAGAACACCCGAAGCAATGCACTCCACCCGGCCGAGCGGAAGTGCTCGCAGGCGGAGTCGAGAACATTAACAAAGGTGGGGGGTGCGTGAAGGACTAAGAGAAAAAGCTAATGCTAACTCCACATTTACTCTCTTACCCAGCAATTTCCTTTTTGATGTACGTTCTCTGGTGAACAAAATAGAGGAGATTCGACTCAGCATCACATACAACACTATTGGGTTAACGGGGTGCCAGACACTCCGGTTGGATAGAACATTGGATGGCTCCAGTAAGACTAGAGGTGTTGGATTGTGCATTTACATTAACAATGCTTAGTGCACAAACTCTGCTATTGTTGGGAGACATTGTTCCGCTAGCCTTGAGTTTCTCATGGTTAAATGTAGACCGTTTTATCTACCCCGGGAGTTCACTTCCACTATTATAACTGCAGCCTATATTTCCCCGGATTCTGGTGCCAAGCTTGCTATGAAAGAACTTTACGTAGCCATCAGTAAACAACAGACTGTTCTGCATTTATTGTTGCTGGTGATTTTACACAAACGTGGCTGGAACTTAAGTTGCGACACCCTTCCCCCACCTGGGACAGTCAGATCACCTCTTTGTTCCTCACCCCCAAGATGGTGCACCCCTCATCAATCATGTGAAGCCATCAGTGAAGACCATCAAGGTGTGGCCAGCGGGGGCAGATTTCCTACTTCAGGAAAGGTTTCTACAAACAGACTGGAGTATGTTTGCTTCTCAAGCCACCAGTGGCCCTCACACAGACATTGACTACTACACCTCCTCCATACTGGACAATATCAATACCACTATTGACAGTGTTACAACTCAGAAGCAGACCACCACATACCCAAATCAGAAGCCATGGATGAACAAGGAAGTGCGACTCCTGGTGAAGATGCAATACTGCCTTCAGATCAGTTCCACTAGTTACCCAATCTACTAGAAGTATAGCTACCTCTCAGGCACTTTTAGCAGGGGCCTCCCTGCAAGATTTTTGCGATGCGGCAGGGTGGTTCTCGCCACATAATTTCAACAGGGTCTACGAACTGGATGTAAACGCTACTCTGAGGTCTCGGGTGCTCGCCTCTTAGTGTCATGCTACAGGCCGGCATTCAGACTCGTATGGGGATGCGGGTATTCTCGTTCCCAATGTGGTGATGCAGTGCGAGAGGGATGATGAGTTCCCCATGAAAGGGAACGTCTAGGTTGTGACTGTAACCTTAGTTCCTTGAAGGGGAACACGACGCTGCGTCACCCTGCCATACTTCTCGCATGCCTGTAAGCGTCTTGTTTCTGCTTTTTTCAGAAGCTAACAGCGTGTTTGCCGGCTTGTTTTATAGATTCCGGGTCTGTAATGTCACCCACCTATAACGTTCCGTCTCTGTAATGGACTGATGGCACACATGCTTCATGACGCAATGCGTTCCCAATGCGGTGACGTAGGATCGCATTCCCCTTCAAGGAATCAAGGTTACAGTCGTAATCGAAATGTTTTGCCAACTAATTTGGGTTTATAGTGCACAACATTTTTGTTTTTCTTATTTGGAGCTTGACAGTTGTGGTAATAGAACTGAGAAGATTTCTCAAAAATCCTCCATACAGGTTTAGAAGGACATGAAGGTGAGTAAATCATTTCAGGATTTCCATTTTTGTGTAAACTATCCGTAAAAAATTTTGTTTGGATGGGAAGGAAGGCGGCGGGAACAGACAAACCTTCAAAAATATTTGAATTCCAAAAAAAAAAAAAAAAACGAAAGCAACGCAAGTAGCCCCTCACGGACAACTGCCCACACACACATAACAAAACATAAACAAAACTCAACGTAAAGTCCAGGCCTGGTCCTCTCTCGTCCTTCACTGGTGTCGCTCTCCTTATATGCCTCCGAGCTCCCTCATGAGAGGACTTGAGACCGGTGTGTCTCGCAGGTGACGCTCTTTCGCAATCACGTCCCCGGTCTCGCTCGCTCCTCCCATGTCTCTTTTGCTCGTCCACCTCGCCACACTATCCCTCTAAGATTTTCTTGTGTTATTGAATAACACCCTGATAATGAATAACTCAACTTGCTACACACTGAACATAAAGTAACCCAAGGCCAACATCTCATCGTGCCAGAGTCTGGGCTGCATTCAAGAGCCACAAATCAATGTGAAGCCTGAACACAGACACAGGTGATTCACCTCCGCTTCTGTTCAATTATTCATGAGTTACCTGAGGAATCCATTCACTATTTTGTCTCATTGCAGCATGAATAAGCATGACGCTGATACAACAGGCAAATAACATTTCATTCATTATGCAAACACCTGCTGATTCTATGGCTCTCTCAGAGGTGTGCCTGTGACTCAAGTTCCCCTTCAGCTGCTTTTTGCCAAAGTTGCTGATGAACTTAAATGGATCCAGAGCAGCATCCCTGGGGTATTCTGCACTCATTTTGTTGTTGTTTGCTCTACCTTTTTAATTAAATATGCAGTGGCTGCCAACTTCCAACTTTAATTTTACTAAAAAAAAATATTAAAACACAAATGCTACATTTAAAAAGCTTAATTCCAGCTAAAAGGTTTACTTGTCCTTTCATATAAAAATATTACAATTTAGTGTACAGACACACTATATTGCAAAAGTATTTGGACGCCTGCCTTTACATGCACATGAACTTTAACATCCCATTCTTAATCAATAGGGTTTAATATGGAGTTGGCCCAAGCTTTGCGCCTATAACAGCTTCATCTCTTCTGTGAAGGCTTTCCCCAAGGTTTAAGGAGTGTGTTTTTATGGGAATTTTGACCATTCTTCTAGAAGCGCATTTGTGAGGTCAGGCACTGATGTTGAAGGAGAAGGCCTGTCTCGCAGTCTCCACTCTAATTCATCTGAAAGGTGTTCTAACTCGCTCATCCATGTTTGTGTGGACATTTGTGTACTGGTGCGCCGTCATGTTGATACAGGAAGGGGATATACCTAAACTGTTCCCTCAAATTTGGGAGCATGAAATTCTCCAAAATATCTTAATATGTTGAAGCATTAAGAGTTGAGCGTGTGCTGACTCAGCTCTGTGATTTTATGTGGCCTAACACTTTGTGGGTGTGTTGCTGTTGTTCCAAATTGCTCCCACTTTGTTATAACATGACTAACAGTTGACTGTGGAATATTTAGTAGTGAGGAAATTTCACGAATGGGCTTATTGCACAGGTGGCAACCTATCACTGTACCACGTTTGAATTCACTGAGCTCCTGAGAGTGACCCATTCTTTCACAAATGTTTGTAGAAGCGTCTGCATGCCTAGGGACTTGATTGTATACACATTTGACCATGGAAGTGATTGGAATACCAGAATTCAATGATTTAGAGGGATGTCTCAATACTTTTGGCAATGTTGTAGGTATGTGATAATTTAGGCCAGAAAAAGATTGACCTCTAAAGTATACTGACCACATTGTAAATAAAAACAAAATTATGCACAGTCAAGCTGCAGCTATAAAAAGATAGTGGTTGATTAAATTAAGTGGTAAAATGTATTTGAAATGCAGTCAGTTTTATTTTGGCTCACTGACATGTGACTTCATTGCATCTGCTGTAAAGATAAATGGATTTTAATGTCATACTAAAGTGCCGCACACCACTACACATATATTTAGCTTTTACCTTGGCAAATTAAACACTAGACAATGTGACTCGACATATTTCAAATTGACTCCTTTATGTGCTTTGCATATTAGACAATTTAATTACTTTAGCAACAAATACAGGGAAAAATGTGCACCAATGAAATGCAGCCAATTTATTTATTTCTGTGATGCAAAGCTGAATTTTAAGCATCAGCCTTCTGTGTCACATTATCCTTCAAAAATAATTCTAATATGATGATTTGTTGCTTATTATCAATGTTGAAAACTGCTTAATGTTTTTTATGGAAACAGTGATTTTTTATGTATCTTCGATTATGAATATCTATTTGAAATATAAATATTTTGTAACATTAAAAAAGAAAAGCATAAAATGGTTACCACACAATACAAATATTAAAGCCAAAATATATGTATCAATGCAACTTTCATGAAGTAAAATCACTAAAAGTCTTCCTTCCGCCGGAAAAAAATAGTCCCTGTCCAGGAACATCAACCATTTATTTATATACATGTTCTCTTTATAGATCAGTGAAAGCAACATAAGTTACATTATTATACAATTAGATGGCAGCAAAGACTGTCTTTATAAGTGAGTCACTCAATAGCAAAGACTTTTATATTGAAATTATATTGAATACTTTTAAAGATCATTTAGTGCCCAGCTTTGTTACGTCATATTATAGTGTTGTACTACAGGGGCTGGTCATATAATCAGAATATCATTGGGAAAAAAATGCAAATGTTTATTTATTTTAATTATGATGATTATAACTGACAACTAAGGAAAATCCCAAATTCAGTATCTCAGAAAATTAGAATATTGTGAAAAGGTTCAATAATGAAGACACCTGGTGCCACACTCTAATCAGCTAATGAACTCAAAACATCTGCAAAGGACTTTAAATGGTCTCTCAGCCTAGTACTGTAGGCTACACAATCATGGGGAAGACTGCTGACATGACAGTTGTCCAAAAGACGACTATTGACACCTTGCACAGACACAAAAGGTAATTGCAAAAGAGCCTGGCTATTCACAGAGCTCTGTGTACAAGCACATTAATAGAGAGGCGAAGGGAAGGAAAAGATGTGTTAGAAAAAAGTGGTCAAGCAATAGGGATAACCACATCCTGGAGAGGATTGTGAACAAAACCCATTCAAAAATCTGGGTGAGATTCACAAAGAGTGGACTGCAGCTGGAGGCAGTGCTTCAAGAACCAAGGGTTTCAGCTGCCGCATTCCTTGTGTCAAGCCACTCTTGAACAACAGACAGCGTCAGAAGCGTGTCGCCTGGACTAAAGACAAAAGGACTGGACTGCTGCTGAGTGGTCCAAAGTTATGTTCTCTGATGAAAGTTAATTGGGAAAAGAAAATTGTTATGAACTTTGCCAAAATGCTAGATTGTTATATAATAATTTCCATGAAGAGAATGTACTGAGTGCATCCAGGGATATGGGGACACCTACAGGGATATTGGGATACCCACAGGGGACTAGGTTAAATTATAACCAGTCGGCCATTTTCTCCTCAGTCGCACCAAGCTGTTGAGGACAATGGTAGATGTAAAATCTCTCTCTGGTCAGACAAATAAAATATCATCAGAAACCATGTTATTTATCTTTTAAGGTCAAAATTGTTCTTTAAAAAGTATTTTAATTTATAAGTGATATAGGATTGACTGATAATCTTTTTCTGTATTTTCTCTTTGCGTATTTATATGTGCATTTGTTTCTGCCAGTGGCCTGATGAGCTGTATAATAAATCTTTGGGGTGTCGTTTCATGTGTTTCAAGCTGTTGAGGAGAACATTGTGTGACCAGATGAGTTGTATATTACATCTTATGTTGTGGGTTCATGTGTTTCAATAAACACGGGTGAGCTCAGTTTACGTCTCTGTGTGGTCCTTCCTGGGAGGGTCGAAATGAAAAGAGCGAACCAGAAAGAGGGGGTTACAAAAGCAAATGTTGCATTTCCTTCAGAGAGTCTGGAGGAATAGAGGAGAGGCACACAACCCACGTTGCTTGAGGTCCAGTGTAAAGTTTCCACAGTCAGTGATGGTTTGGGGTGCCATGTCATTTGCTGGCATTGGTCCACTGTGTTTTCTGAGGTCAACACAGCCGTAAACCAGGAAGTTTTAGAGCACTTCATGCTTCCTGCTGCTGACCAACTTTATGGAGATGGAGATTTAATTTTCCAAAAGGACTTGGCACCTGCACACAGTGCAAAAGAAACCAGTACCTGGTTTAAGGACCATGGTTTCCCTGTTCTTTATTGGCCAGCAAACTCGCCTGACCTTAACCCCATAGAAAATCTATAGGGTATTGTGAAGAGGAAGATGCGATATACCAGACCCAACAATGCAGAAGAGCTGAAGGCCACTATCAGAGCGGACTGGCCTCTCATAACACCTAAACAGTGCCACAGACTGACTCCATGCCACGCAGCACTGCTGCAGTAATTCAGGTAAAAGGAGCCCCAACTAAGAATAACCTAATAATTATTATTTTATTATTATTGAGTGCTGTACATGCTCATACTTTTCATGTTCATACTTTTCAGTTGGCCAAGATTTCTAAAAATCCTTTCTTTGTATTGGTCTTAATTAATATTCAAATTTGAGAGATACTGAATTTGGAATTTTCTTTAGTTGTCAGTTTATTTATTTATTTATTATAATTTTTTTGTCTTATTATTATTAATTGTCTTACTGACCCCAAACTTTTTAATGGTAATGTAAAATATAAATAGACAAATATATTTAAGGATTTATAAATATTTATATTCTCCAAAAGTTGTACATGTAATTTTAGTTTTAGATGCAGTCAGTATGTCTATATTTTATCCAAACATATACAAATGTTACATGTGTACTGTATAGTTCAAAATTAATAAGGAGATTAATAAGGAGACAGCAATTAAAAAATCAAATTGCAATTGTCAATGCTGGTGCATTTTGATGGGAAAAAAGCAACAAATTGGCATAAAACATTTAGTTACGCTTGGCAATCCTAATTGTGCGGATGGAAGTATAGTTACTTCTCTCAATGGGTTTGGGAGGAATTCAGCAGAAAATAGCTTCTTGCTCCAAAGCCAAACACCATTCTTCACTTTTCTTTGTTCCGTGCACCGAATCCCAGACTTTGAGGTAGAAAACACATCTGCTGCTTTTTGGACTTCAATTGCGCTTTTGTGAAACTGTACGTAGGGGAAAAAACAAAGAAAAGCGTAAGAGAGACTGAGCGAGAGAAACCATTTAAACAAATAAATAAAACACACAGCTGAAAATATAGGCCAATGAATATTCATGCCCTTGTGTGCTCTGACAAGCAAACTAAAATGGCTTTTCTGTGTCTGCAGACATGCACCCTGTTCCTTTTGTCTGTTAACAGTATTTGCCCGATTGCGTTTTCCGTTTGTGAATGGCTTGTTTGGTAAGAGCCTGGCACCCTTTTAAAGACACTGCTTAATCCTCCATCATGAAGAAGAGAAGAAAGCGAAACAATGAGCACGGTAATGTGGTACTGGGCATATCAGCCGTTCTTTCTCAATAGACCTTCTACATGGGACGTTTGTCTGCTGTAATCTTCTGGAATTGTTTCAAAAGTAGAAACTAGAACGGGCTTCACTTGACGTTGTAAGAGGAAAAGGCAACATGCTGTGCCGCAGACACCGGAATAAAGCTCTTCATTTGAAGAAAAGAAAAATGACATGAGTTGTTTTCTTTTCGAGGATATCTCTGATTATCAGTGTCATGCATTGAGAAATAATTAATCAAAGAGTTGCGAAATACTGCACATTCTCCCGTCTGTTTCCGTTTCATTGGTTCATGGGTGCCTTTTGTTATCTATATGTTGTAATGCAAAAACATTATACATGATTTAGACAGGGGCTAGTTGACACATTCTTTTGGACATTGTCCATTTTGACTTCATGATAATTGAATAATTTGCACTTTTATGTTATAGTATACATTGCCATAATTTAGAATTTTGGTCCTTTTTTGGTCCATTTTTTTAATTCATGTGATAATTGAATAATTTGCACTTTTATGTAATAGTATACACTGTCGTAATTTTAAATTTGTGTCCATTTTGACTTCGTGATAATTGTATACTATGACATAAAAATGCAAATTATTCAATTATCACATGAAGTCAAAATGGACAAAAATTCTAAATTACGACAGTGTATACTATTACATAAAAATGCAAATTATTCAATTATCACACAAAGTATAAAATTGACAAAAAATCTAAATTGAGAGTGAATAATTTCCTCTTTTACGTAATAGTATACAATTATCACACAAAAGTTTTTTTTTTAACAAAAATTCAAGATTACGACAGTGTATACTATAGCATAAAAGTGCAAATTATTCAATTATCACGAAGTCAAAATGGACAAAAATTCAAAATTACGACAGTGTATACTATTACATAAAAATGCAAATTATTCAATTATCACATGAAGTAAAAAATGGACCAAAAAAGGACAAAAATTCTAAATTATGACAATGTATACTATAACATAAAACTGCAAATTATTCAATTATCATGAAGTCAAAATGGACAAAAAAATAACTAAAAATACACGTGGCAGAATGCTTAAAAAATAAAATCCTTTTGATTTTTGTTTGTAATGGCAGGTTCCCATTGTGATCATTTACATTATATAGTGTGATAACATGCCCCACAATTTACACTACCAGCTTTAAAAATAAACAACCACCTGGTCGAAAATGTTTGACAATCCCATACAAATAATTCTACATATACACTGATGAGGCATAACATTATGACGACTGACAGGTGAAGGAAATAACCCTGATTATCTCCTCATCACGGCACTTGTTAGCTGGTGCGATATATTAGGCAGTAAGTAAAAAAATTCCCCTCAAAGCTGATGTGTTACAAGCAGAAAATAATGTGCAAGCATAAAAATTTGAGCGAGTTTGACAAGGGCAAAATTGTGATGGCTAGTGGACTTGGGTGTTCCCAGTCAGCAGCGGTCAGTATCTATCAAAAATGCTTAAAGGAAGGAACAGTGGTGAACCACCCACAGGGTCATGGGTGGCCAAGGCTCATTGGTGCAAGTGGGGAGCAAAGGCTGGCCCGTGTGGTCTGATTAAACAGACGAGCTACTGTAGCTCAAATTGCTCAAAAAGTTAATGCTTGTTCTGATAGAAAGGTGTCAGAATACACAGTGCATCGCAGTGTGTTGCGTATGGGGCTGCATAGCCACAGAACAGTCAGGGTGTTCTAGGAGCAATGGGAGAAGGTGGTCTGGTCTGATGAATCATGTTTTCTTTTACATTATGTGGATGGCCGGGTGCGTGTGCGGAGCTTATCTGGGGAACACATGGCACCAGGATGCACTATGGGAAGAAGGCAAGCTGGCAGAGGCAGTGTGATTCTTTGGGCAATGTTCTGCTAGGAAATCTTGGGTCCTGCACTCCATGTTACTTTGACATGTACCACCTACCTAAGTATTGATGCAGACCATGTACACCCTTTCATGGAAACGGTATGCCCTGGTGGCTGTGGTCTCTTTCAGCAGGAGCAAGGCAAAAATGTTTCATGAATGGTTTTAGAGCCACAAGAAGAAGTTTGAGGTGTTGTTTTGGACTCCATCCAATCAAGCATCTGTGGGATGTGCTTAACAAACTAGTCTGATCCATGAAGGCCCAGCCTCACAACTTACAACACTTAAACTATCTGCTGCTAACATCTTGGAACCAGACACCATAGCAGACCTTTAGGGGATTAGTGGAGTCCATGCTTCAATGGCTCAGGGATGTTTTGGCAGAAAAAGTGTGACCAACACAACAGGTGCTCATAATGGTCATATATTTTTATTGTTTATGTAGATTTTTTGTAGATTTTATATATGGTGATGGAAGATGGAAAACAAAATACAAAAACCAAAAGCATGAGCTCCACCGCGACGTTCGAACCTGAATAACGCATGTCTGACCAGGTGTGTGAGCCAGCTGCTTCGTCCTTTGCAGAGGGAGTTTGAATGGCGTTTGAGGGGATGGAAGTGAGACCCATCCACCCTCCCTCCCGCTCGACCACCACTGAGAGTGTTTAGCCACCTCTGAAAGCAGAAAGCAACTCTGTGTTTTTGGAGAGGATTATACCCTATACGCATTGCTACTGCCTGAATCTGTCTGTTTTGTCCAGATCTCCCTGGTCCCACCCAGCCCCGCAACACCTCTGCCTCCTCTCAATGACATGGCAACACCTCGGGCCTTCTGGCAGCAATCTCTTCCTTGGTGTGGGAAGCCCGTGGCTCTGCCTCTGGCCTCTGTGTGCTCCACTCATTCTTAACCCAGCAACCTGGCTCGCACGCCTGTGCCTGTTGGCAGTACTGTTGTCACGGTACCAAAATTACCTCGATACTGATATAAAAAAAAATCAAAATCAAAATCCAAAACAAAAACAGTAAAAGTAATTGAATATGACGGAGAAATAACCTTTTATTTCCAACATGCTCCTAATCATGGCCGTTTTATTCCGTAAAGTTACGTTTTTTATGACATGACAGATTAACAGAGCATTTCTCAAAGTGCGGGGCGCGCCCCACTTGTCATGTCTCTATTCCCCACCAGTGGGGCGCACCCAATGGGAGGAAATGTTTTAATTTTTTGTGCCCATCTCTATTAACCTTTTGAGCGGTCCCACATGGGATTTTTATTTCTATGCCCCTGAGAGTACAGACCCACATATGGGATTTAGAATGTTTAGTGACGTGACAGAACTGCCAGATTTAAACGGTGGGACGCGCTTCGGCTGGCACTGAGCCAGATGCGGACGCGCTCAGCTCTTGACAACATCATGCAGTGTTTTCACCACATACTGTTTATTTTAGTTTAATTTAATAGGTAACATTTAAAATACACAAGTACTAGTAAAACAATACATTTAGAGTTTGTAGAATACACACTGGTGTCTATTGAAGCAGCAATAACAATCCATTAAAATATAATTGGCCGACATGTTTTATCAGATACACATAGTGCAAGTAACTATAAAGTTTGCTAAATTCTTCTCCCAGTTCACCGGTCACTTACTTATTCCAGGAGAAGCTGATGAATATACGTGCTGTAAATCCGATTGACAGACTCTGAACTGCGGTGCATTCAAATGGTTAAAACGTGGCAGCGCCCATCTCACATTATAGATCATAATCAAGATCATTTATAAAGGTTTTTAAATGGCAAAACACACCCACAATTGGATTATTAGATAGTTGATGACATGGTAAGCAAGTTTGTCAATATTTTGAATAAAAAAATTAAAAAACGTAATAAAAAGCGATACATCTGTCATTCAGCGCCATTTTGTTTGTGGTGAGTCACGTGATAAACATTTAACGCGTTGCCACAGAAACATTAAGGTGAAACGTTACCATGTTGTTCCTCCATCTTGAAAGTACATTAGCCAAAGAGGGACATACCCATAAATTCAAGCTTTGCCTTTCGCATTTTAACACCAGATGGCACCGTGTCGAATGTGAAGATATACCTTTTCACCGCTAGATGGGGGGAAAATATCACACAGTGTAGCTTTAAAGTACTGGTACTAATGCAATTTTATATCGTATTCCTATTAATTGCAGGGTATTGCGATACTTTTCTACTACCGGCATATTGTGCAACACTAGTTGGCAGTGACAATCAGACTTTCAGCTTTGCCTGGCTCCCTCGGACCGTAGGCTCCACCTGGGGGCCATCTCTACTCTCTGTTTCTTTTCTTATGCTGGGTACACACGACAAGATAATCAGGGCAATTTCTCTCCTTCTGACGAGGTTTTTCCTGTGGTGTGAGGTGAACGTCGGAGGCGCCCCAGTCTTGAATCAGATATCCTGTTGAGTGTGTGGGGAAAACCCAGAGGACAAACATCAGACCTGCAAACTCCTCAGAGTAAAAAAGGTGACAGTGCCGACAGTATATATATATATATATATATATATATATATATATATATATCATAGACTATATATATAGTCCAATTACGCGATTCACGCAATTCACGTAAATGACCCAATTGACCAAGAAAACGGCGATTGTCGCCGAAAAGCGACAAGTTTGCAGGTATGAAACATGCACACGCCCTGGAAATTATCACAAAACAATACCCAATCAAAAAGCGAGCTGACAGGAGACTCACCTCCAGCTCACTCTGTAACATGTAAGTCCATATTTACACTGTCTCTACAACTTCAAAACATTTCCCTACGTATTACATGTCCAGTCTATAGGCATGCAGTGTTTCTTTACACCGTGACATTGCCACCTACTGGCCTGGCAGCATAATACAGTGAACATTTTTACAATGCTGTTGTCTGTACGCGAAAAAGCAAAGGAATAGCTTTTATATTTAGAATTTTGTCCAATCAAATGTAAACAGTTTTCAATTTCCTTGTTTGTGTTTTTTTAATTACCTCAAATCTTACCTGTCCATTTTTAAATGTGTTACAATAGAAGTTTCTATAGCTGTGCCCTTGACGTTCACATTTCAGTTGTGTTATACCTCAAAGATGTATCCTTGTCCTCTTGGGCATCCATTCTCAGGCTTTCAACAGAAATTCTGAATTTCTCTATAGGTGAAAAGATCAAAAGAAAAAGAGATGAGAGCAGGTGAGAGAAAGTGCAAGAGTGAAAAAAAATGAATATCACGTTCAACCATAAATAAAGTTTTTGTTGTTTGCACGATTGTGCAGCGGCATTCCTTTTCTCAGAAACTCTTTTTAAACACCCAATCCATGTTTAGTCACCTTGAATCATCAAAGAAAAAATACATTCTATTACAACTTTACAACTTTAGTGTTTCACATCTGGATGAATATTTAACATCTTGAGTAATACCAGCTCCCTAACAATGAATAAAAACTTCTGGAAGAGACAACGGCGTGTTCAAATCATTAGAGCAAGAGCATAGGCGGAAAAAAATTGTCAAATCCATTTTGCCCACTCAGGCAGCAAGATGGGACTAGAGCGCCCGTATCCTTATGAAAGTAAATGATTTCTCCCATCTCCCCTTCAAGGTTATCAGAACTGAACACAGGCCCCAGTTCTCTGCAGGGCTTCTGTTTTCAGGGCATTGTGTGAAGGAAATGAAAGAGATACTATCAGCCTCGCCACTGGATCACCGTGCGAACAGTCATAATGTTTCTGTCAGCCATCCAAAGTGGCTCCGGTTCTCTTATGAATCATTTAGACTTATGTACAGTATGTCCTCAACATGTAAACAAAGTCTGCGCTGAAACAGCAAGTTTTTTGGTCCTGCTCTCTTTAGGAACTAAGGCCCTGTTTACACATGGCATTAAGATGTGTTTTGGTCAATCAGATCGCAAGTACACGAGGGAGACACATACCGTTTACACCTGGTGTTTTAATCCATCACTTTTGACCATCTTCAACCACTTCTGTCCTGATTTGTTTGAGGGGAGGGCTCACGTAAATTACATATAATGCACCTGGAGACAACAGAAAAAAACCTGAGCAGCAGCTTTCGTTTCCGCTCTGACAGCCACAAGGCCGAACGCGGTGAGTGAGTGTTAGAAATCAGGAATGGTGAGAGAAAATGCTTGGTACGTCTTCAAACTTGGGTCAAAATTGAAATCCTGTCTGGCTACCACGCTTCCCATAATGTTTACACATTAGGCCAGTAAGCAGAGATTTTGTGGCTGTTTGAACATATTCGATCACATGAGTGTTTACACTGCGAATGTCGAATGCGTTTTCGACTACCGCTGGAAGTGGTCGAAAGTGGACAAGCTCAGAAGGTTTTACACCAGGTGTAAACAGGATCTAAAAGGGATGCTTTCACAATTGTCTATGAAAAATATATAACAACATGAATAAATAATATTTGAAACATTCATAAAACATAAACACCCTTACAAAATACATCAATGTAAAGTGAAATTAATCTAAAATACCTTTAAAAAGAACTAATATGCCATTTAAATGCATGTTTTTCAGTATTTTAATTTCTGTACTTTGTTTTTTGCTATTTAAACTTTTAAAATGGAATTAAACAATTCAACTATTTAAATCCATTATATTGATCAAAAGTAATAGTAATCTACACTGTAAAAATTATTTAAAAAATAAGTTACCTGGTTGCCTTAATTTTTAGTTCATTGACATTAAAATATTTAGTTTATACAATGAAATTTTTTGAGAATCGACAACCTTTATTCAAATATTATTAAAACATTTTGTAAGCATATTACACTGTAAAAAAAAGTTGTTGTTTTTTGGTTTAACTTAAAAAAGTAAGTAACCTGGCTGCCATAAAATTGAGTTTATTGAAATATTTTTTTTTAGTTGATTCAATGAAGGAAATTTGTTTAATAAATAGAAACTCAAAATATTATTATATCTGAACCACATCAAAAAATGTGATAAATCATGAAAATAGCACTATTTGGCATGATTCACTGCGTCATCAGAAATAAAACACACACAATTACCCAATATGCTTACAAAATCTTTCAATAACATTTTAATAAAGGTTGTCGAATCTCAAAAAAATGTTCATTGTATTAACTCAATTTTAATTTCAATGAACTCAATTTTAAGGCAACCAGGTAACTTTTTTTTCTTAATTGTTTACAGTGTAGGTTTGTGTGTGTTTGTTATTTGTAATGACGCAGTGAACTTTTTTTTAGTTATTTTGATGATTTATCACATTTATAACAATATTTGGACTTTCTATCAATTAAACCAGTTTCTTTCATTGAATCAACTAAACTTTTTAATTTCAATAAACTCAAAATTAAGGCAACCAGGTTACTTACTTTTTTAAGTCAACCCAACAAAAAATGTTACGGTGTAATACAGTATATAATGTTATAAAAGATTTTTATTTCAAATAAATGCTTTTCTTTTGGATGGATGGATGGATGGATGGATGGATGGATGGATGGGTGGATGGATGATACAGTATATATTCTCATCCAAAAACAATGCAGACATACTGAGGATCATCATATAATGCTGATTGCATTTTTCAACAACAAGCATGCAAGTCCAGTATATGGGCTAAAAAACAGATGGCTAGGTCGTATGGCCCAGGAACAGTTGGACCTAATTAACCTTTCTTTCAATGGAGGCAATGATGTCAGAGGAGTGATGTCACCAGAGATTGAGAGCTCAAACGCAGAGCAGGCCAGGTGGAGGGTAACTGTAATAAGATATAAATGTGTGTGTGTGTCTGTCTGTTTGTGTGAAGGAAAGAGGCCTCAGATGGCCAGACCCATTCAAAGACCTTTCGGCTTGACAGATGAAATGGCAAAGCCAAGGTCAATGTAGCTGTCAAAACGACGAGCGCGTTCAGCTTGAGGTTCAACGTACTGCAGTCCATCGGCGGTTCATCTCAGGCTTCTCTGTGAAAAGCAGAGTACAAATTTCAAACTGAATTAGAGAAATAAGAGGTAAGACCATCACGGCCATCTTGTACATACAGAGGACCACTTACGAGTCATAACATGATAAAATGGGATGTTACACAACAGAAATAAGGAAGCGTCAAACCAATCCTTCCTTTTGTAGCATAATGGATGTTAGCCACTGTTGCTCACGCACTTGAGACTCAAGCAGCTGCAGGAAATACCTTCCGACGCTTAAAATGCATTACGGCACCATTATAAGGATCCACCTTAACACCTGCAAAAACAGGTGCGGTTCTATAATCTACTAAGAGAGTACATTATCTGTTCAGCTGAAGAAAAAAACACAACAATGTAAACCCAGCAGGGCCCCTTTTAAAGCTTTTTATACATATAGAAGTACTATCTAAAGCAGTTGATTTCCAATGATGCACTCCGGTCTTATTGCTAATTCTTGGTATTGCTGTGTAAGTCACAGCTTCTGCCTTTTTTCTTGTTCAATGTTATTTGATGATGTTGTTACTTAGGAACAGGTTTTGATGGCTTAAGGACTCTAATGGACCCTTGATTTGCCACAATATACTTTCTGATATTTAAAACCAACATTAAAATCACAACATACTATAAACAGAATTTTAAAACTGAAATTCATCTGAGTGTCTGTACTAAGAGCCAATTTGTTAAAAAAGGGTACACATTTTAAATGCACATGGAAGATTAATTACTTTGGATAATAATTAAGAAGCAGGGTATATTTCCCCCTCCAGCAACATTCTTATTTCAAGTCTAGTCAGTATTTTCAAAATCAACATCAGTTCTGCTTCTCACGTGTTTGGGTTTCAAAGGACAATCCCCTGCAAAGTGAGAAATACACAGTTTTGACTAATTAGGACGTTTTGCTCTTTCTGTTTTTGGTTGATGTAAGAGAGCTCCATGATTTAGTGATGAAAACATTAAAAAATTGAGGATTGACTTTCAGAATCATGGGTATGATTAAAAAAAAAAAATCATTGTTAATGATGGACATGACGGTGAAGGACATGGCAGTGATGGATTTGCAGTGAAGGAGATGGCGGAGAAGGAGATGACGGAGAAGGACATGACTGTGATGGACATAGTGGTAAAGGACATTGTAGGATATGACGTTGAAGGATATGGCATTGAAGGACATGGTGGTGGTGGACCTGACGGTGATGGACGTGATAGTGAAGATGGTGATGGACGTGATAGTAAAGATGGTGATGGACGTGATGGTGAAGATGGTAAAGGACATGGTGGTGATGGACATAATAGTGAAGATGGTGAAGGACATGGTGGTGATGGACATGATAGTGAAGATGGTGATGGACATGATGGTGATGGACATGACAGTGAAAAATGACAGTGATGGAAATTATGTTTTTAAAAAATCTAATAAATCCACTTTGTCTTTCTAATAGACATAAAATACACTTAAATATTTTCACACTTTTAATATATATATATATATATATATATATATATATATATATATATATATATGAATCATTTACAAACATTAAATATTTTTAAGATTCTAAGATTACATTAATGTTAAAAAATGTTTTATTATAATGAATCTGGGTCTGGGAGACACACACACACACACACACACACACACTATTCTTTTATAAACTACAATGCATAAAGCATTAGAAAAGTAGCAAAAATAAAACAGTGACAGCATGGTCAAGCATTTCCAATACAGTTTTAATATGACCTTCATATAACAACATAAAAAAAAAAGTTGAAATCTGTTCGTTTTAATAAAAATCCACCCCTGGGATATAAAAGCGTCTGAATAGAAAACACATAAATCCTTGAGGCTCTGTTTTGGTTATAGAGAAATTGATTTCGCAGAAGAAAGGCAAAGAACCAGCCAGATTCCTTTAATGCATTTGAAATGTGCCAACAATTTTAAATTTAACTTGAGCGTAATTACAAGATGTCTTTTAATTTAAGGAATATCATTTCGATTTCAATTGATCTCATTCGAAGTGTCCGCTAAGTTTATTCATCTGACGAGAGGTGGTTTAAGGACGGAGAGTAGCACAACATGTCACGTGCCTGAGCCAAGATCGATGCTAACCTTTGCTCCGTGCTTTGTTCGAGCCGCGACGGCGAACTTTGAATAATTTGTTCCCCTTCCGATCAATAGCTACACTTAAAAGGATACCAGTTGTACGCTGGTTGGATTAATCTGGAATCTTTTCTAGCAAGTATTTCTCCCCTTTATCTCTCAAACTGTGGGATGGCGCCTGTTGATTTCCAGGCCCAAGTATAATCAATGGGACTCTTGTGCAGGTGGATCAAACAGCCCCCAATCAGTGACTAATGATGTTTGCATGGCGGCCGCACCCTCGGGCCATTGACTTGCTGATGTTACTGTGATATTGAGAATGTTGAATCAAACTTGCTCTGTCAAACGCTGCTCTTAAAGGGATACTCCACTGCTTTTTCATATTAAACTTTTATTCCCTTAACTAAGAACAGTTACATACCTCTCTCGTCTAAGTGTGTGCACCATTGCTCTGACGCGCGGTGACGATCTGATAGCATTTAGCTTAGCCCACTAAGCCCAGTTCATTCACTATGGTACCAAACAGAGATCAAGTTAGAAGCGACCAAACCTCTCCACGTTTTCCTATTTAAATACAGTTACACGAATAGTTGAACGATCAAGTATGGTGACAAAATAAAAGTCTTCTGAGAGTACTTCAACTCCTCCCTCACATCTCCCCTCCCCCTCTCATTTCCATCAATAGGAGGAGAGGATTTGTCAGCTGTGACTTTTTATTATGCCGAGTCGAAGTACTCTCAGAAGTTCTATTCCGCCATACATTATAGTTCTCCTTTTAAACCCGCTTAGAAAAGCGCCACGTTTTATTTTGTGTCACCATACTTGGTCGTTCAGCTATTCAGGTACATTTATTTAAGGGAAGTGCATGTAAGATTGTGGCCAAAACTGGTACTGCAATCACTATCCCCTCTCCCCCTTAACCCTGACTTGAGGTTGCCAGATAGGCTGTAGGATGCAGCAGGAACGTTTGTAGCTTCAGCTGTGGTAACTGGAGCAGATCTGGCAACCCGCATGTTGAAACACTACTGACTTTGTGATTGGTAGATAGGTGGATGGTGGAGCTTCAGGCCAAAACACAACATGACAACAACATCAGTTGAGGACTACAACAACAACTTTTAAATGACAATATCCTGGCCGGACTACTGTTGTCAGTGATATAAGTGATAAATATTTGAAATTAACATGATTTCTTAATGTCTATTGAAATAGTCATTTTATGATTAATTGAAATACATTTCTTACATTTAGTTCCTTTAAATAGGGAAAGCGTGGAGAGGTTTTGTCGCTTCTAACTTGATCTCTGTTTGGTACCTAATGAATAAACTGGGCTTAGTGGGCTAAGCTAAATGCTATCAGAATGTCACCGCGCGTCAGAGCGATTAAGTGCACACACTGAGACGAGAGAGGTATGTATCAACTCGTCTTAGTTAAGGGAATAACAGTTTAATATGAAAAAGCAGTGGAGTATCCCTTTAACTTGCATTTGTGCATTTGGAGAAGCACAAAATTGTCATTCACTAGTTCATCTTTGCTTTTCCGATTCCCATTTCATCTGTTTTTTTAATTAAACGAATAAGCACAAGCACGACAACCACTCTTAATAGATTTTTAGGTGACAAACTGCTAGGACATTCACACTATAAAAATGTCTTTTTATGTGTTTGCAAGGCACTTAAGCTTAAAACACTAGTGATTATAAAGCCATTTGTTTTACTGTTTGTGTGCGTTTAAGTTCTAAAATGAGTCTATTCTCATAACAGAGTCTGTGATTTGGTTTCAAGCTGGAATCCCATAGTGCAGCATTTAGTTCACAGAGCAAAGAACATCAAATACACGCTGCTGCAAACCTGCATTAAAATTCTGCAACTGTACCGCTCTCCTAAGTGCTTTCTTGGCAGATGAAATCTTTGATGAATTACAAAAGACCCTGGATGGAATGTTATGTTGCAGTGCGTGAGCGTGGCTCTGTGGCGTGTATATTAGCGAGGTCGGAGACTTTGGTGCGGTCGACAAAGTTTCTCAAACAAAGTCAAGGCCAGTTTTACTCTATGTTTGTATGCAATTGGTGATGACACCATTTCTTGATGCAACTGAAGGCCTTTCTAACAATCGCAAGTTGTGTTAAATGTTCTACATGGAACCACCAATTCCGATAAAGTACCTTAAATACAAGTGAGCAAAATAAACAAAGACTAAGCATTACAACACTTACCAACAGTGGTTTACAGAGAACAAAATTAGACAAGACAAAATAGGCACATGAGAGCTATACACACACACACGGGCTTGCAGAATCATTCCAGTTGCCACTTTCAAAACAGTCCCTCCCTCACGTGAATTGACAGGGGAGCTGAAGCTCATTAAATATGCAAATCTTATCCAATCCTAGCCGTGGGCGTTTACTTCCAAGTCTCCAGTGCGTCATGCTCATCAAAACCCAGCGAGATATATATATATATATAAATAAATAAATAAATAAATAAATAAACGAACATTTGCAGGCTGAACATTTTTTTTTTTAATTAAGTATATGAAGATACCCACGTTTGAGATATATTATATATATATATATATATATATATATATATATATATATATATATATATATATATATATATATATATATATATATGAAGAAATCACTAAAATCCTGTGCTATATGGGCACTGCCCATTAACAGAGGTTAAAATGAAAGTGGTTTTACACTCCCTAATAAAGGCCTATTACAGACCTCATTTAAATATTTTGCAGGAAACAGAAATTTGATATCCAGATACAGAGACCACTTGATGCAAACAAATGTAAATGAGAAATGAGCAGGTGAAAAAAGTCGTTTGAAAACGTTATGTGGTTTCTGGTTCGAAACTAGGAATTACTAGTTTACTGCAGAGGAAGTATAAATGGACTGGTCCCAGATCAGGCATCGACACCCAGCCACTGGAATAGGAGAAACGCTGTTCAAAATAAGCTTTAAGGTTTGTATACTTCTTTTTATCTCTATAATTTCTCCATCTCTCTTTCTCTATCTAAGAATAGCTCCAACTTTGTGTCTTCCACAGAAAGTTCACCTTTTTACTTCTTGGCACAAGAAATCCTAAAATCAATAGCTATCTCTTAAATTTTAGGCACCACAAAGTATAAAAGATTGATTAGGTTATCTTATCTCGCGCGGTTAGGTAACTGCCTCGCGGCTCTGTTGTGCCTGAATGTTTGGTGCGCTTATGCCAACTTCACAGAGCAAATAACGGCAATAATGGCGGTAAACACTTATTTGATGAGCTGGCTGATCAACAAATTACAGCATGGCTCTGACATCTTAAAAGCGATCAGGCAGGGAGCGCACGCACAGGACCTGGACAGACGCCTCGGGCTTCAGGCGGAGTTGTGCAGCACCTATCTGTCAATGTGATGGATGACCTTGTTCGCCAGACAGAATAACAACAACAAGGGAAGGAAAAACGGGAAGTAAGGTGGCTTGACAGTGATTTGTATGTACAGCGCAGGTGATGCAAGGGTCCGTGTTGGGCCAGGACAGGGACTGTGCCTGCAGCCTCAAGGGTTAATTGAAGAGGACACAGACTCTCGAACCGCGGGACGGCAAGTCAGGAGAGTTTGCGAATGTGATCCGATTTGCAGTGCCTACAAACTGACGGTTGGCCGTCACATGGACTTCTGAAAATTAAATCTGCACTGAAATGAGAATTTTATGTGTTGAAGATTAGGTTTGACTTGCAGTCAGGATCTGTTATTATTTAGGACGTTAACTGGCCATTCTTCACGGCTCATCTTGCTATGCATTTAAAATATTTATTTTGTAATTTCATGTTTTCATATTTCACATCATGACAACTTCAATTCTGAATTCTTGGGTTTCCCGTCTCGTTTCAGGTGGAGGTCATCTGAACGACTAGTTGGGTAATTGTTCGTAAGGAAGACCTGGAACATAACGTTTCATTAATCTGACCCCACAGAGTTCTGCAGGGATTACACATTTTTGGTTGGCCAAAACTCTGAAGCATGTTAGCATTTTAGCACTTTTGGTTCCATCGTCCTGAAGTCATTCGGGTTTTTTAATAGTTTTTTGGTTAAATGCCCGAAATAATGTCTGTGGTTAACACAAGCGCAAGATATTCTCATGTTTTATTCTATGACATTTTTTAAAGCTTCTACTTGTGATGAATACAAAGACTGAGACCCTGTTACACCTGGTATTAAGATGTGTTTTGGTCAATCATATCACAAGTAGATGAGGGAGATGCGTTCCCGTTTACACCTAATGTTTTAATAATCACTTGTCCACTCTCAACCGCTTCTGTCCTGATTTCTTAAAGGCGAGGGTCTATAAGCTTGCGCAATTTACATACGAACGCACCTGGAGAAAACACAAAAACATCCGGAGAGCAGCAGCTTTAGTTTCTGCTCTGACAGCCGCAAAACCATGTTGAACACGGTGAGAGTGTGTTAGAATTCAGGAATGTTGAGAGAACATTGCATGTTTTTCCAGGGTATTCTCACAAAAATGCGTATAAATAGTACGAGTGTGCAATGTCGTGGAATGTATACGCCAAAACTCATTTTGGCGTGTCTATGGCACGCTGTTTTTCGCGTGCATATGATACGCATTTTATGGCGTATTATACATACGAACCCCCCACCCCACCACCCTAAACCTACCCAAGCGCGTGTCATATATACGCCCCACTACCCTAAACCTACCCAAGCGCGTGTCATATATACGCCATAGTGCGCGTATCATATGCACGCGAAAAACAGCGTATCATATGCACGCCAAAATGAGTTTTGACGTATACATTCCACGACATTGCACACTCGTACTATTTATACGCATTTATGTGTGATCGGGTTGTGTTTTTCATCTTCAAACCAAACTTGGGTCTTCAGTCCACAGCTTAGCATGCTTCCCAAAATGTTTACAAGAGTAGACATTATGGGAAGTCAAGAGTCTTTTGTGGCTGTTTGAACGCATGAGCGTACACTACAAAATCAATCCGGTCTAATATGTGTTCAACTATCTCTGGGAGTGGTCAAAAGTAGAAGCTTAAAACATTTTAGACCCTTTTACACCTGTACTTTGTGTCGTCGCTTGCGACCCGATCGACCAAAATACATCTTAATAACAGGTGTAAACAGGGCCTGAAGGGACATTAGTCATCTCAATGAACCGAACACTAGTTCTAAAACGTGATGCATCGGCTAACAATGTCGTCTAAAATGTGTTTGGGAAACATTTACAAAGAAAATGCGTTCCACAGGCATTTAACTGTCTAACAGATAGTTAGTGCGTAGTGTGCTGTTAGCAGCATGCTAATTATGAATAGCACCTAACCTGACATAGTCATACTCAAATAGTCAGAATATGAGTCTGATACTGCTACATCGGGCTGTGATTATGGGGCGTTTCAACCGAACCAGTAAAATAAGTGAATGCCTCTGCACTCAACTGAATAGGCCTACAACCAATCAGAGCAATGGAGTATGTTGAGCATTAGTTAGTAGCTTAGTTGAGCAACAGCTGAAACATCCTTCAAAACTTTTTTTTAAATATATTTTCCTTTAAATAAAGCTGCGTTGGATCCTACAAAAAATTGCTCTCACCAAAACGTCCTTCATTATATTAAATCACTAGGTAATTTGGTGAATAATTTTAAAAATAAACTCTCATTTAAAAATATTACCTTCATAATTTCAGAACAAACATCCGCCTAGTCGTTTCATGAAGTCTGTATCTCATTTTGCATGCATTAAGGGAATTATGGGCCATTGGAAGATGAAGAGGGCAGCCGCGGCGCTAGACGAACATGGGAAGTTCATATTTCATTCACTTACGCAGTTACTTGTGGGTCAGTGTGACAGCATTAATGAGCTGTCATTAGGGAGGAAGAGAGAGCGATTGTGAGAGAGACAGAGAGAAGGCTAGTTCTAAACTGATGAGGTATAATAGATAAAAGAAAAGACCATTACTAATGGCTAACTGAGTCTAAAGAGACCATCATCCATGAGGACGAAAGTTATGGCCCCTAATTTTTGAGGCTCAATGCGCTGAAAAAAAGCCGCTTTTTAATGCTTCTCGTGTCAGTCGTCTTCATTGCATATAATCGACCTTGAACGGCACAACTGTCCACCTCGCTAATTAAGTAGATGATATAGAGACACCGTGATTTTATTTCTAGTGACAGGGAACCTTTTTTTTTTTTTTACTCTGCATGAAGAAAAGAGGACATCAAATGACAGCGGTAAAATGCTGGGTTTGCCATGCAAATACTGCACGTTATTAGATTCAGTCGCCACACATGAATGACGGATTTGTGTTAATAAACGAGCAAACTACAAGACTGCAGATGCACCAAGGGAATCTCACATCATAAGCTTAGCGTGACTGGATGTCGCATTTTTCCTGCTTTTTAGATCCTTTTCACAAGATTTATTTGCAGTTCGTCCCATTCACTATAGAGCACGACTAATAACGTGTTTAAGTCAGTGTCTGCATTGTTTTAGCACCTGATTCACTATTATGCAATTCAGGTAACACTGCATGACAACAAAATTGTGCTTTCTAATTTGTCAGTGCATGCACAATACCATATAAATGTTCAGACAATATTAGATTTTTTTTGTATTATTGTTTATCTTTATATGTATCTATATATAGGAGAAAACTTGATTTTAATTGTGCATAGTCATTTAACCTAACAAAAAATTATAAATCTAAATAATTGTTGTCTTTAAAGAATATAATTTTTTGTACAGTCCACCTTTTTGCATGTACTTTTCTGTATACAATATATTATAAAAATGAGTTTAATTCGCATTCATTTCTAATTAGCATCAATGATATCTGGCATTTAGTTATTATCGGCTATAGAAAAATATAATGTAAAAAAAACAGCTTATCAGTCACCGAATTGCTGCTTCTCTACAATGAATATTATGCTACGTAAATAAAATTCTTATCTTGTGAAAAAAAAGTGTCAATTTATTAGTGCTGGGCAATCGATTAATCGCATAAAAAAGGTTTGTGTTTACATAATATATGTGTGGGTGCTGTGTATAAGTATTCTGTATAAAAACACACATGCATGTATATATTTAAGAAATATTTCCATCTATATACTATTTATATATACATTATATATATATATATATACATTATATATATATATATATACATTATTATATATATATATATATATATATATATATATATATATATATATATATATATTATATAGAATACACATACACAGCACACACACATATATTATGTAAATGTAAACTTTTATTTGGGAAGCGATTAATCGTGATTAATCGATTGCCCTGCACTAAAATGTATCTAAATGATCTCGCTTTCTAAAACAGGAACAACCCAGAAAATAAAAATTCCAGTGTATAGTCCGCAGTGTTGTCATTCTTAAGATGACCTTTCATGACAGACATTCAGAACAAAGGTGACGGCTGCAGTCCGCCCCATGCTGACCACACAAACTGAGTCACAAAAACAGGAAGCCCTTTCACCTCCCTGTCGAATCTGAGATGTAGGTGCAGAACTCCACGGAGTTGATCAATCAGAGGTACGACACATTAATCTGTCTTGACAAGCCGGCTCTCCCAACAGAGTTCATCTGAAGGGCTGGGATGCGATCCAAACCTTTGCCGGAGTGATGAAGCTGGACTGGCAACAGAGAGTCAAAGTTAGTGTTTGCATTTTAACAATAGCAAGGGTTTGTGGAACTAGCTTTAGAAAGAAGTGGGCTAAATCAGGACTGTAATCGCAATTTTGTTTGTGTTCGATTTATTAAATGAATTGAGTAAACTGACTGTCAAATAAATCTAAGTCTTGACATTAGGAGGTCTAAAAGCTGGTCAATATTATACTAAAATGCTATTAGTCACAAAGCATTTTAGACAGGCACTTTAGACACTGACTAATATCTTGACAATAGCTAATAGTAATTTAATTCCAGTTAACCATATACTGGAGTAGAGCTGCACGATTCTGGATAAATTGAGAATCAACATGTCGCTAAAAAAGTGTGTTTTTGGTTTTGAGGGAAAGATAACCTTGTTACGCTTCCCAAATAACCCAGAGTTAAGGAAACAGTGGATGCAGTTTGTTTTTTCAGAGCAGCAAGTGTGCAAGTGTTTGTTTGTTCCCAGTAATTATTCGAAACCTCAGGCGGAGAGTGAAACTGCATAAAATGTGATTTCAAATCAAATGCTTGAGTAAATGATTAATTGACTCTTTAATCAAAATTAAACCAGAGGCAGAAGCTGTTTTTTAATCAGAAATACATGGCATTAAGGAAGTAAAATAGTTGTGAATGCTGTTTCTTTGGTTTAAATCATTAAAACTGACAGGAAAGGGTGTTTCAATTTCATAAAAGCCTAAAATAATATACTATATCAACTGAGAGTAAATCAGCTTCATTCTACAAATCTAATATCATTTATGGAGGAACCTTTCATTGTCCTTGAGTTTCTCCATTGAACTCTGTAACCCTCATCTGAAGACTATTTTTGCCCTAAATTTAGCTCTGAACATAATTTCAGATGATCATTTTTATCGACGTTGTCATTGAAATGTCCCGGAAAAAAAAAATCACAGGAATCTCACTTCATTTCTCGTACAACTCAATTACCATTCCTGACCAGAGTCAAGATTGAGTGCTTCCTAATACGATCCACTGGTTTTTATGAGATGTTCACATTCGCAAGTCCTGCCCAATTTTCTCCACTCCTCTTTTATTGGATGTTCTCTTGGGGGCCTAAATGATTACACGGCACATTTTTGCCGCTCGCCCAAGGAAACTGACAGGTCTGTAATTACTTGTTTAATGAAGCAGACCTCTTAGGACCTGTCGAGAATATTATAAGAGACGTTTCAACATTCTGGCCATCACAAAGAATGATCAAAATAAACACAGGATGAAGGACGTATCACTTATTTATCCTACAATAGAAAGAGCAAATGACACACCATTAAGTAGACCATTTAGTCTGGCTTGCTATCTGCACATTATTGCCATATTTTACCCCATTATGCATTACAAAGAGCGGTCCCTCCTTAATGTGACAGCCAGACTGAGGCGTGATACATGTACAGCTTTACAAATAAAAGCACAAAATTGTATTTTCAGACTCTTTTAATATTAGAGCTTAATAGAGTCGTGCCACAATGTCCAGAAAAGAAGTCTTTGTATGTCTTGTTTGTCGATATGTAGAATGATAGAATGACGGACGGACGGAAGGAGTTAAATTTGCACTCAGGAATCGAAAGGGAAGCAATTCTTCAAAACTGATAAAAACTTCTACTTATAACAACCCTGAACCACTGAAAATTCGACCTATCATTTTACTCGGCATAGCTCCGAGGTCAAAGGAGGAGGCCCATTTCAGCATGACACTGAATCGATAATCAGCAACTGAGACCTTTCGCGAAAGATAGTGGTCTTCAAACAATGCTGCACCTCTCAAGAAAGACTTGAATCACAGGGCCCTCCCATAATTCATCAAGCTCTCGAGATGGTTGGTGAAAACGCCGATACGCCAATAGCGAGGACTGCGACGAGAAACAGAGATATAGAGAGATCATGTGAGAGCGAACAGGCGAAAGAAAGGGGAGGACAAAGGGCATCAGGACCGCCATAAATCAACATCCTTCCAAACTGTCACATTCATTCTGGCTTGATGTCAGTTCCACGCTGGATGGCAGGCAGCACAGACTTCATAAAATTCCTCTAGCTTACAGTCCGATGGCATGATATTACAGTGGAGAGATACTCCAGTCAATTCATCTTTATTTTGGTGATATGTGTGAAAACTACTTTTCAAATATAACAGGTCTGAATAGGAGTGGAGGCCATATCTCAGACGATGCAACGCACAGCTTTTCCAACATTTTTGCGTTTATTTTTTTTTTTTTTATGACTGTCAGAAAAATACTCAGCAGTGGTGTTGACTTATGAGTTTGCACATGGTTGGTCTTTAAGCATATCAAGACACCACATTAACTTGAAAACTTATTAAACATTGAAGTGTTGAGATGTTTTCTTAATTTCTATAAAGGTAAAAGGCTGAGCTAAATGGCCTCATTTAAATTCTGCACAATGGGTCAAAACATCAGTGTTAGTTGCAGGGCTCATTATATAGATGTTTGTACCCACAAAAGTTTTGAAGAGAAATTTAAAGGCTGCCTTGTCTGGGTCCTTATGCAAAGCAAAAGAAACTGAATGTCTCCTTATAACTAAAAACACACACCCAACAGTTCTTAAAATGGTCCTTTTGGCTAGGATTCAATGAAAAGAAGCATCAGTTCTTATCCCAAACACCAATCAATTACAAAAAGGAGCAAGTGTTTTGGTTACTTTGACCTGCTTAAAAACAACTTACATTTGCTGAGCTTCACAAGATTGCACTCAATTTCCCTGATGAATCAACTGTTCAGAAAGCCTCAACTGCTAAAGAACTCAAAAAGGGTCTGAGTTCCCAAAAATGCTTTAAGCAGAAGTCCTTCTCAAAAATCTGAGGTAATTCCTCAAGTAGTCACTTCATTAGGGTCAATGTTTAAATGAAATGGGTGTGTACATACCTGCCTTGAGGACTTGTAATTTCAGATCTTCATTCAGCAGCAGGCAGTGACTCAAAAGCTTCCTTGTCGAAAGCAATTAATGGAGGACTTTTTTTTACATCTTTAGGATTGTGATTATGGCTTTCGTTAATTACATTGATGGTGTCGATGATTAGAACAACTATGCCTGGAAGGTATAGCTGAATGAGAGGGAAACTACAACGTCCCTGATTTTCTCAAGCGCAACCTGCGTTTCTAAACCGATACCTAGAACCTGGAAGTGATAAGCAGGATGCCCAACTTGCTTTATCTACAGAGGAACATGGCTGCCAGAGCCATTTTCAAATGGCCATTTCAGTCATGGTCCTTGGCGTGTGGCTCTGTGGGAATGCATGATCTAAGTGCCCCTTACTTGTCCATTACTGGGGCTATCTGGGTTGGAACAAGTCTTGAAACATACTATTCACCTTGCATCTACACTAGGGATTGTTCTCACACAGGCCTTAAAAGCCTCAAGCAGCTTCTGAGGCTGAATGTTGTAAATTTGCCTATAATTGTAGTCATTAAATCGCCTGTAGAACTATTGGTTTAAATGGGGGGGGGGGGGGGGATACAACTGCATATTGCGGACAGGCCCTCTGACCATGCGCAGAAGAGGTGTAGAGAAGACTCTGTGAACTTAATAGCTTTGTTTACACCTGCCAAACTGCTTGTTCATCTTTTTTTTTCACTCTAAATGTCATTCCGACGGCCATGGAGGTTGAGTGCTGTCAGACCCGAATGCACTGTTGGAGCGGCCTGTGTGATTTTAATAGAGTTCGGCCCATGCCTGATCCTCCTAAATGGGTAATTGCGTAGACCAAAGGAGGGGGTTAGATGGACCCTGGCCAGCACAAAGAGAAGCTGAACTAAAGGGATTGAGAAAAATCCATTGTATAACTACAGTCTACAAAGAATAAGCATATTACAAGCTAGAAAGTTGAATCACAAGTCTTACAATATTGTTCAATTTTACAATACTCCAGTTGTTTTTCCGGGGACTTTTTATGATTTTCTGCATCCGTTCTGCACCAAAATTGCATTAAAATGCAACGAGAAATGGTTCTGGTCTTGTTGGAGATAAAAAATTTCTAATCTCTAAAAATACTGGGTTGATTCAACTCATTCTTGGGTCAAATGTGAACAAACCTAAACGTTGGTTACATTTTTTGTCCATATTTGACCAAAACATGAGTTAAAACAACCCAGCCTTTTTAGAGTATAGAGTGTTTTTTTTTTCTTAGAAGAAACATCTGAGAAGCAAGAAATGTCTCCATTTGCTCTCCAGTTAATCTCACTGGTGTCTACAAGAAACAACTGAGATATTAAAGAGAGTTCTTGGTAAATGTAGACTTGATACTAATGCACCAAATAGACATTGTCAGTTCTTTATTGCACATTTTCTCAAATGGCTCAACACAATGCTTTTTTCCCAGAATGCTGTGCAGCTAAAAGGCTATTATTGTTTAATGGTCCCATCCCCATGACGAAGAAGTCCCAATGGGGTTCTTTCTCTCTCTATGGAAGTCTCTGCAGGCTTAACAGGCCAATTAGACACCAGCCAGTTTATTAATAAACACATCTGCGGGGAAGGTGGGCCCTGTCTTCTCACCACAGGTCTTAAGGAGCTGGCGCTGGATGCTGACAGTCCCCTGCTGAAAATGAGTACCGTCGTCCTTGCAGCTGCCCTTTAAACTGATCTTAGCCTGTTTGTCTTCTAGTGGAATGATTAAGGCTTGTATTTGAGTTGAAAGCTGGGAAAATTGGCACTAAATCAGCACAAAAGCCAGCTCCCACCTAAAAGTTGAAAAGATTTAAAAAGCATTTCAATTTCAGACCACGCACTGCCTGATGATGATGGCGATTAAAATTAAACGGTCTGCAAGTTTTTCAACAGCATATAGTGTAGTGCACCCTTATTTAACAGTACATGCCTATAAGGGAGATTTTACATTAGAGATTTTGGTGCGGGCTTACCTTCATTTGATTAGTTAATTTGGTTAGTGTACAAAGTTGTACATTCATTTTAAAAGTTTGAATCACAATAATTTGTGTAATGTAAAAATATCACAAAATTGCTTTAGTTTAAGTGGAATCACAACAGTTTTACGTAGTCTGTGGCATAGCCTGACGTGCTTCTCTCCAAAAATTTAACAACACGTCAATTCTACGCGAACCGCAAGCACTGTGATTGGCTTGCCAGAACATCTCCATAAGGTAAAAAGAATGAAATCTGTGATAGCATCGTATTTCCTCATATGCATTTCCACCTGTGGGTGATAAATGGCCTGTCATTCGATATTTAACAACTCAAGCTGAAACAAAAGTTGCTGTCTATTTGCCACCATCGCTGCTGCTTCTCAGACAACGTACACAACAAGCTGCTTTTTCTCCGGCTTTTGCCTTGATACTGTCGGTTACACTATCAACATGCATGCAGAAGTACATGAAAACTGACACATATACTACACTCTAAATAAAAATGGTGCTAAATAGAACTAAAAGTTGTTACTTGGCTTTTAATCACACACTTTAAGTGCTATCTTTAGAGGCAATACAGAACCTTTTTCAAATGGTACTATGTAGAACCATAAGAGATACATTAATTCAAAGACTACAGCCAATCAAAATGTCTATTTCTCTCATCCTCCAATTGTTTTCCTCCTTCCGCATAATTAGCATAACTTCAACTGACAGCTCTCAGTAGCCTTGTTGCATCCCACCACTACCCCATTCTCCTGCTTAGATTTTAGATATGTTACTCCACTATCATATGTCTGCAATGGATGGGAGTTTACAACAATGGCAAAAGCTTTCGGAATCACTTTTATGATTTTCTGAGGTTAAAAAGTATTGTGCGAGGGCCCTGGAATATTTCCTCATAGAGAGGCCTTGGGGGCGAAAAGGTTGAGAACCACATTATCTTCAGGAAATACACTGTATTTTATTGTTTTAATCCTTTCATCAACTAAACTAAGAGACTAAGGGTGCATTCACACTTGTCATGTTTGGTTCAATTAAAACGAACCCTGGTGCGATTGCTTGGTTAGTGCGGTTCATTTGAACATATGTGAACGCTGCCACCCGAACCCTGGTGCGCACCAAACAAGCGGACCGAGACCACTAAAAGATGGGTCTTGGTCCGCTTCCAAACGAACTCTGGTGCGGTTAGTTTAATATATGAACGCAACACGGACCAAAGACATGTAAACGGACCAAAAACCGGACGTATAATGTCACAAGATGCAACGCATAATGCAGCTAATTTGACGACGCGGAAAGATCGGTGTATCCAAAATGAGTAACTTTAACGTTAGAGGGCAAACGTGGAGCAACGAAGAAGTGCCTAATCAATATTTAGTCAGACGAGCATGTTTCGAAAATGCTAGAAAAAAACACAAAAAGCATACCTGGCTCTTCTCATCAAAGTTCTTGTGTTGCCCATTATAAGCAGGTACAGACGACAGAACGGCCGTCTCTTTTCTGCACAACGGAGGAAATCCTGCTGCTGTTTTGAAAGTTTTGAACATTTTATGAGCTCTTCATGAGTTCTCAGTGGGGAAAAATAATGCCACATGTACACGCATAAAATGATAGCGTTTAATCCAGCACACTAGCGTTGTTTTGAATGTTTTGAGCATTTCATGAGCTCTTCATGAGTTCTCTAGTAAAAAAAAATAATGCCATATGTACACGCATAGAATGATCGTGTTTAATCCAGCACACTAGCGTTGTTTTGAATGTTTTGAGCATTTCATGAGCTCTTCATGAGTTCTCTAGTAAAAAAAAATAATGCCATATGTACACGCATAGAATGATCGTGTTTAATCCAGCACACAGCGTTGTTTTGAATGTTCAGTAAGCAGCTCCTACGTCATATAAACCGACCAATCAGGTTGTGACCGTCTCCCTATGCCTTTAGTTCGGTAACTTTAGGGTCGCTGTTAAAAATGCCCATGTGAACGCTAAGCAGACCAGGACTATTATGTTTTGTTTTTGTTTTTTGGTCTGGACCAAACAAACCAAACTAACCGAACTACAAGTGTGAACGCACCCAAAGGGAGTAAGAGAACCTTCACAGGGACTTAAAAGGTTCTTTATATGGCAGTGGTGCTAAACAGAACCTCAAACACCCCAAAGAACTGCTGAAGAACCACACTGGGCTTAACAGGTTCATTATATGGTAGCGGTGCTATCCAGCACCTCAACCCCCACAAAGAACCACTGAAGAACTAATTTTATTGTGTGTGTACGGCGTAGGTCTGATACATAAGTATAAATCAGCCATATATAAATCAGACTAAATTGTATTTAATATTACAGTTAACCCAGACGATGAACATAATACAAAAAGGTGGAGGTATTATGAAAAATGCTAGCCTATAGGAACATACATTTTTAGAACGGATGAGGTAACAAGTAACAAGAAACACCTAAATAAAACTGCACAAAGTGTGAAGACAGCAAAACATGATACAAACTATATCATTATTACAGGTACACCCACCAATTTTAAAATTGCAATGACACAGATCATTATACAGATTTATCAATGACATTAAAATCACAAGCTTAGCCCTTACTTGACAAGCAAGAGGTGGATTTATTTCCCTGTAATCAAATAAGCACTGGGTCTACTTTGACCCCATTGACAGTTCCTGACAAAAATTTTGCCAAATGTTGGAAAAAGAAAAAAAAAGATTTAATGATAGTCATCCATCAAAGGTAACCAAAGAGAGTGTTCTAGCTGACCCAGAAATGTCAAAGTGTTCTTCAGTTCTGGAGCTGCAATGGGGAGGCCGGGATTTTAAAATGTATCGGCAAACTATTGGTTTACTAATGAGGAGCATGTGAGAAAGGTGCTAAGGAAAGTAGAACATTTCTTTTGAATGAGAATGGTAATCTATCATATAAATGGTAATTTATCATATGAATGTGAATCTATCATATGCTAGGGGCAGGGTGCCATTAGTGAAGTGGACTAAAACTGCAGCAAAAAGGTTGGATAAGATCTTGGACCTGGAGCCGTATTTGATTTTATTCAGTACAAATCCGATTACAAAAAAGTTGACAAATTGTGAATAAAAACAGAATGCCATGATCTGGAAGTTTCAGATTTCAATATTTTATTTAGAACGCAACATAGATGACGTATCAAATGTTTAAACTGAGAAAATGTATGATTTTAAGGGGGGAAAAAAAGATTTTAAATTTCATGGCATCAACACATCTCAAAAAAGTTGGGACAGGGCCATGTTTACCACTGTGTGGCATTCCGTCTTGTTATAACAGTCTGCAAACGTCTGGGGACTGAGGAGACAAGTTGCTCAAGTTTAGGAATAGGAATGTTGTCCCATTCTTGTCTAATACAGGCTTCTAGTTGCTCAACTGTCTTATGTATTCTTTGTCGCATCATTCTCTTTATGATGCACCAAATGTTTTTTTATGGATGAAAGATCTGGACTGCAGGCTGGCCATTTCAGTACCCAGATCCTTCTTCTACACAGTCATGATGTTGTAATTGATGCAGTATGTGGTCTGGCACTGTTGGAAAATACAATGTCTTCCCCAAAAAAGATGTCATCTGTATGGGAGCATATTTGTTCTTTGATATAACTTTTTGGTGCCTTTCCAGATGTGTAAACTGCCCATGCCACACGCACTCATGCAACCCCATACCATCAGAGATGCAGGCTTCTGAACTGAGCGCTGATAACAACTTGGGTTGTCCTTGTCCTCTTTAGTCCGGATGACATGGCGTCCCGGTTTACCAAAAAGAACTTCAAATTTTGATTTGTCTGACCACAGAACAGTTTTTCTGTCCCTTGCCCAGAAAAAAAAAACACCTGTGCTTCTGGATCACGTTTAAATATGGCTTCTTTTTTTACCTATAGAGTTTTAGCCGGCAATGGGAAATGGAATGGTGGATTGTGTTCGGCGACAAGTTTCCTGTAAGTATTCCTGAACTCATGTTATGATTTCCATTACCTTATATACATGACATTTCAAAATGTCTCATTTTCAACATTTGATGTGTGATATTTATTCTATTGTAAATAAAATATAACTTTATGAGATTTGTAAATCTCCCAACTTTTTTGGAATCGGGTTTGTATTATTTGACGTATTGGAGTCTATTCAATGTATACTGCCATAACTACATAAAAAAGTTTTATATTTTGTATTGTTTTTTTGACCAACATAAAGTGATTGTAGCTCAACTTGTGCTTGTTGCTCAGCATGTGTAGACAAAATAGTAAACGCACTTACATTATGATATCTCATTGGTTATCAACACATCTCATTTGCATGAATTTGTCGCATTACAAATGATCACTGGAAAGCGCCAACTACTGTACCACTGACAGTGATTTTTTTTTGAAAAATTGAAACACGTTTGTGTGAATGAACACCCCTACTGAAGCATGATACCTAACCAAAAATCAAGTGTATCGTCAGTTCTGGCAGGCCACATAACTCAAGCTTGCGACAGCTGACTTCTACCTATAGGAACACGATGTCTATCACAGCATACATATATAAGCTCCTTATATAAAAAAATGCTGATTATTTTGTATTTAAAAATCAATATTAATGATATCTGCAATACATCATGTTGGTTCTGATCTGTTTACCTAAGGGGGTTTATTGCTGCTCTTTCTGCTCTTATCCATGCTAGGCTGCATGTTCTTGCCCAGAACAGAACCATACCGGCAATTCAAACTGTATTCTAACTGTAGTCAAACATCTTTGACAATAGTGGTCCAGACAGAAGTGTATATTTGCGCTTTACTCTTGTTGTTGTCTATAGGAGAAACAACTTCTTACTTGACAACATTTGCCTAATCTAAACAAACCAGTTCTTCTCTTTAATAATCCCTGAACTAAAGGTTTCCTCTTGTTTCTAGCAGACACAGAGTGTACCAAGCAAGACAAACTGAATCTGCACAAATGCCAGTCGCTTCCTGCTGGCACATTTGCCCCATCAGCACTACTCTTGGTTTTTATCCAGTCTCGCACGACTCAACTTCCAAATACACGTAGCAAAACACTCCCTTTTCAGCGACTACCATGGTGTGACAATCCCGGGCACGGTTTGTTGGCGCTGGAGGCCATCCAAACCGTATCATTGACTGTCGCAGGAAAAAATAACAGAGTGCCGTGGAGTGAGTGGTGTCACTTCCTGTCAGGAGGCCAGGAGAGAAGAGCATAGAGACTATACATGTCAGGAATGTCTGTGTAAACAGATGAAAATGGCTGTTATGCTACTCAGAAAAGTCTAGGGAGCATAGTCTGCTAATGTTAAAGTAAACGGTTGAGACGCCATAAGCCATTTAGCACTGAGGTAAAAAGGATGCTGTCAACCTGGGTTGCGCTGATTGAAATCATTGCCGTACTCAGATAGTTGACTAAGTTATGAAGCCTATGACTGGAACAATTTGACTGATTTGCACCTGTCTCGTTTTTTTTTTGTTTTTTTATATATAAATAAATGTTGTTGTATGTGTTACACTTCTTAAGAATGAGGCGGTGCTCTTCCTTTCTGCAACACATTTATTTTCTGTATGAAAATATGAAAACGACAGGTTAGCTCAGCAGCACTCTCCGTAGCGTGTACACTCAAACGTATTCATTACATACGAAGTGCTCTTTCGCTCTACTAATATCAGTTTTCTTAACCAAGTATCAAAGATAATGTCTCAAAGTGCAAGCATTTGTGCATATTCATGACACTGACTGGACACACTATCCACAATCCTTCAAAAGCTATCTTCTCTAAACCCATGAACACTGTAACACAAACCTAAACATGTTCAATACTCACTTTACACTATGCAGAGGTAAGTATTAGATAACAATAAAGTCTCACATTGCACTGTTAACATACAGGCGAGTAATGTACAAGCTCTATTCTCATAAACAGTGAAACTCACTATTCAGTACAAAGCTACATTACCCCAGATTGTATTTGCATAACCATTTCTTATTGCCCTTTTTTATGATTGTATGAATTAATTTAATCGGTTTTATTCTCTTATATTAATGAAATCACGGTTAAGACAATATCAGTTTCTATATTTCTTAACATTACATCAACAAATCGATAATAAAATAATTTTAACACGAAGACTGCTTCCTGAGTCTGATTTCTTATTAATAGCGCACCATGAAATGTTCTTTTTACCATTAATAGCTGACGGGATGACACTAAATGAAGTAAACACGTGAGCGGGTGATTATAGGCCTGTTCACACGTGTGCGTTTTAGCTACACTTCTTTTAACACTGCACATGACTTTCGGGCTCTTAAACATCGATCCATTACATAATCTATCACTTGTCTCAGATTTGAGTGTGAATCATGGTATTTTTAAACTCTTACTACTCATTTTTACTCATGCTGAAAGTTACAAGCTTTTATCAGAGTTGTAAATACGATCGTCCGCCATTTTAGTTGCAAAAACTCATAACCAATAACGCTTCACATCTCAATATTTCTTCCACGAACTACAGTTTTACAAGCACACAATACTGATGTGTATTACTAGAAGGTTAATTTTCGGCAGCTTACCTGTTTGAAAATATGAAAACGACAGGTTAGATCACCAGCACTCTCCATAGCGTGTACACTCAAACTCACTCATACATACTGAGCGCTCTTTCACTCTACTAGCGTCAGCAACCGATCCTTAGCCTAGTGTAACGCCTAGGGTGCCCTCTATTGGTGAAGCTAAGTTTCATTACTAAGTTTCATTACATTTTCAAGTATCATTACTCTTTTCTAAAACACATCGCAACAGTATTATCATCAGATGTCAATGTAATTCTTATTAACTCTTATTATCAGAACTTCATTACCAAGTGCAAAATTTAAAGGGGCAACGTTTATCTGTCTCACTTAAAGGGGCAACAAACTCAGGACTACATATGCCACAGCATCTGACACCCTGTCTTCTGAAAGTTTGGATTTCAGTGACGTTCTTAGTAGGCTACACACAGAGAAGCAATAAGAATCGTATCAGTGTTTCGTCCAGATGGATCCGGCATCTTGGGAGGCTGAAACCGCTATTTTTAAAACCATGTTCCAGAGTGGATAAATCTGAAAACTAGACCCTTACGTTTTCATGTATACAGTTAATCTGTTTATATTGTGAAATTAGCATGTGCATGCTTCCAGTCTTCTCCGTTTTATTCCTGTGGCAAAATTACAGTGCCACAAAAAGGTCTGGCATGTGTACTACATCGTTTTGAGTCGGTTTCAGTGGTTTCGTGTGTACGCAGATATTTCTTGAGACGAGGGGGGGGGGGGGGGGGAGATTGGATAGGGAAAGCTCTGGCTTTGTGTGGATGTGGCCTTAATCTACTTGTAAAGAGTCTTACCATGTAACTAATTACACTCTAGCCTCAGGAGAAACTTCATGACAATTCTGATTGGCTGATGGCACACACAAGAACACACACACACAACCTCAGGCCCTTTATGAGCAACTATCCTGAGCTGCCACAACAAATGCATATTGCATATTAAGATAAAAATAAAAGTCAATGAATTGCTTTTAAAAGCAAGAATAATTCAATGCTAAAATTTGTAGCATTTAGTTTGTCTACTTGTGCACGTTGAAAGTCACTTTTTTTTGCAGCCAAGTGGTGTTAGCAGGGGCTAATGAAGTCATGCTAAACAGCTAAACCTTGATTGCAAACCTACTTCATGGATATGGGAGGAATTTGTCCCAGCCTCAATCGCAACTCTCACTGTAGTGCTTTCATGTACAGAACACAGGCCAAAAGTGGGGACACATTACTATTTGTAATGTTTTTGAAAGAAGTTTCTTCTGCTCATCAAGCCTGCATTTATTTGAGGGGAAAAAAAGAAAAATAAAGAAAAAATAATAATATTGTGATATATTATTACAATTTAAAATAATTGGTTTTCAATTTATTATACTTTAAATGATAATTTATTTCTGTGATCAAAGCTGAATTTTCAGGATTTTTACTTCAGTCTTCAGTGTCACATGATCCTTCAGAAATCATTCTAATATGATAATTCATTTTTAAAGTTGGAAACAGTTCCGCTGCCTAATATTTTTTCATAACCTGTGATACTTTTTTATAATACTTTGATGAATAATAAATAAATAAATAAATAAATAAATAAATAAATAAATAAATAAATAAATAAATAAAAGAAGCAAATGTTTTTAAAAAAATTGAAATCTTTTGTAACAACAATATATACTGGTCAGTAATTTGGGGTCAGTCATTTTTTATTATTATTTTTTTATTTGTGAAATAAATCAATCATTTTATTCAGCAAGGATGTGTTAAATTGATAAAAAAAAATTGATAGGAAAGGAGATTAATATTATTTGAAAATATGTTTTTATTTTGAATAAATGCAGTTATTTTGAACCTTTTATTCATCAAATATATTAGGCAGCAGAAATGTTTCCAGCACTCATAATAAATCAGAATATTAGAATGATTTCTGAAGGATCATGTGATAGACTGGATGTGACACTGAAGACTGGAGTTAAAATCCTGAAAATTCAGCTTTGCATCACAGAAATAAAAGTTCATTTAAAGTATAATAAATTGAAAACCAAATATTTTAAATTGTAATAATCTATCACAATATTAAAAAAATGTTCTGTATTTTTGATCAAATAAATGCAGGCTTGATGAGCAGAAGAAACTTCTTTCAAAAACATTACAAATAGTAATGTGTCCAAACTTTTGGTCTGTGCTGTAGATCAACACTGCCTCCCAGGGACTCTGGTGAAACTACAGACCAAAGCTTCTCTCTCGTTCTCTCCCTCGTGGTGCACTTCACTGGGAGAAGTCACAGGGAGACATGCTGAGCGAGAGAGTGAGAAAGAGTCATGAATCAGCACCCGGGCCAGCCGCTCGCACGGGAAGCCTTCAAAGACAAACGAACAATGGGATCTGCTCACTGAACTTATGATGTTCTTTTGAGCTGTATTTCAATAACACACTGAAACAGTGAGAGTAAGAACTGAGACAGATGAAGAGAAAGATGGATCAATATGGAAAATACCATCTTGATTCTACACACTGGTTTGGTGGACTTAAATAAATGATAATAAACATGACATGTGATGGATGGATGGCTGTCACAAGATCAGCCGTAGGAGAATGAAAAAAGATATGAGTTTTAAATGTTCTTTCAATCATTTTGCAATCAGAAACAAAAACAGTGAGACAAAATAAATGTCTATGTACTGGTGAGACATTTTCACCAAAAGCATATTCTGTCATTATTGTTTCACACACGTTCATATAATTAAAATATCATAAAAACATTTATTTATTTCACTAATTCCATTCAAAAAGTGAAACTTGTATATTATATTCACTCATTACACACATACTGATATATGGCCAACTGAAAAGCTGATCAGTCTGTGGCACTGTTTAGGTGTTATGAGAGGCCAGTCCGCTCTGAGAGTGGCCTTCAGCTCTTCTGCATTGTTGGGTCTGGCATATCGCATCTTCATCTTCACAATACCCTATAGATTTTTTATGGGGTTAAGGTCAGGCGAGTTTGCTGGCCAATAAAGAAAAGGGATACCATAGTCCTTAAACCAGGCACTGGTTTCTTTTGCACTGTGTGCAGGTGCCAAGTCCTTTTGGAAAATTAAATCTGCATCTCCATAAAGTTGGTCAGCAGCAGGAAGCATGAAGTGCTCTAAAACTTCCTGGTATATGGCTGCGTTGACCTTGGACCTCAGAAAACACAGTTGACCAACACCAGCAGATGACAAGGCACCCCAAACCATCACTGACTGTGGAAACTTTATACTGGACCTCAAGCAACGTGGATTGTGTGCCTCTGCTCTATTCCTCCAGACTCTGGGACCCTGATTTCCAAAGGAAATGCTTAATTTACTGTCATCAGAGAACATAACTTTGGACCACTCAGCAGTCCATTTTGTTTTTAGCCCAGGCAACAGACTTCTGATGCGGTCTGTTGTTCAAGATTGGCTTGGCACAAGCAATGCGACAGCTGAAACCCATGACCTGCACACCTCTGTGTGTAGCGGTTCTTGAAGCACTGGCTCCAGCTGCAGTCCACTCTTTGTGAATCTCCCCCAGATTTTTGAATGGGTTTTGTTTCACAATCCTCTCCAGGGTGCGTTTATCCCTATTGCTTGTATACTTTTTTCAACCACATCTTTCCCTTCCCTTCGCCTCTCTATTAATGTGCTTGTACACAGAGCTCTGTGAACAGCCAGCCTCTTTTGCAATGACCTTTGGTGTCTTGCCCTCCTTGTGCAAGGTGTCAGAGGTTCTCTTTTAGACAACTGTCAAGTCAGCAGTCTTCCCCATGATTGTGTAGCCTACAGAACTAGACTGAGAGATCATTAAAGGCCTTTGCAGATGTTTTGAGTTCATTAGCTGATTAGCGTGTGGCACCAGGTGTCTTCAATATTGAACCATTTCACACTATTCTAATTTTCTGAAGTACTGAATTGGAATTTTCCTTTGTTGTCAGTTATAGTCATCAGCATTAAAAGAAATAACCATTTGAAATATATCAGTCAGTGTGTAATGAATGAATATAATATAAAAGTTTCACTTTTTGAGAATTAGTGAAATAAATCAACTTTTTGATGATATTCTAATTATATGACCAGTATATATATATATATATATATATATATATATATATATATATATATATATATATATATATATATATATATATATATATATATATATATATATATATATATAAATTATTATTATTTTACAGTGTATAAATGGTTGTAATTTCTATACACATGATCTCTGTTGAGAATATTCAATAATAGTTGGGGTAGTTGAGGCTTTCTTTTTCTGTAGCTCATGTGATTGTGCTAAGCTAGTGCTTAATTCACAGGAAGAGCGGCATACTTATAACATCGTATTGGGTTATGGTTAAATTCTTGTTCCTGTCTCTCTGACCTTTAGCTGTAATCTCCCCTTCAGCTCGACATGTTCATCTGAAGCGTTGATGCGGGAAGTATGCTTCAGGGAGGGATCAAATCCAATTCACTCTGTTTAGTCTGATCCCATTTACAATGCTTAACTAAGATCAAATGTAAAGTTGTGCAGTCCAAAAGGCTACGTTTAATCGGCTGTTTTGTCATACTTTTTACTACTATGGTGGCCTATTTACATTTACATTTACATTTACATTTACATTTATGCATTTAGCAGACGCTTTTATCCAAAGCGACTTACAACTCAACACAAAAAGTGCCCCAAATACCAAGATTTGTATACCGCTCAGAGTAGCAAAAACCAGAAAAGGGAAGAAGAAAGGAGAAAAAGAGGAGGAAATATTTTTATTTATTTATTTTTTTAATGTAAGATTAAGTGCTCATGGAAGAGATGAGTTTTTACCTGTCTTTTGAATGAAGCGAGTGATTCTGTCGTGCGTATGGAGGACGGAAGATCGTTCCACCAACCAGGAACAATGAAAGAAAAAGTTCTTCTGGTGGGTGTGTAGACTCGTAGGAGTGAGTCGAAGTATGCGGGTGCTGAGCTTGTGGAAGATCCATAAGCAAGAGTCAGGGCTTTGAATTTGATACGGGCAGTGAGTGGTAGCCAATGCAGAGAGATGAATAGAGGTGTGACATGAGCCATTTTGGGCTCATTGAAGACAAGACGTGCCGCAGCGTTCTGGATCATTTGCAGCGGTTTGATTGCACAAGATGGAAGTCCAGCCAGAAGCGCATTGCATTAGTCAAGTCTAGAAATGACCAGGGCTTGGACAAGAAGCTGCATTGCATGCTCCGTAAGGAATGGTCTGATTTTCCTGATGTTGTGCATTGCAAACCTGCATGACCGAGCTGTCTTTGAGATGTGGTCTTTGAAGGACAGCTGGTCATCAAAGATTAATCCAAGATTTCTGACCGACCCTGAAGGAGTAATCAAAGATGAACCTAGCTGGATGGTAAAATTGTATTGTATGGTGGGATTAGCAGGGAAAACAAGCAGCTCAGTCTTTGCTAGATTGAGCTGCAGGTGATGTTTTTTCATCCATGCCAAGATGTCCGCCAGACAGCTTGAGATTCGTGCAGCTACTGTGGGATCATCTGGTTGAAATGAGAGGTAGAGCTGTGTGTCATCAGCATAGCAATGATATGAGAGGCCATGTGCCTGAATGATGGGTCCCAATGATGTAGTGTAAATGGAGAAATGGAGAAGTAAATGGAGATCTCCAGTAAATGGAGATTTTTATTTAAAAATACCAAGCGGGTGAAACAAGCCAACCCAGGTCATATTTCACATTGACACCATTTTTTTATTCATTGACTTACCCAAGAAGTGTAAACACTGTGGAAGATCATATCCATCCAGACATCTAGACTAAGTGTGCCACACGAGCCCTGAAAAGGGAAGCCAAAGCATCTCGATCGCTCCAAAGTGATTTTGATGCAGTATAGGTCATAAACTCCGCTCTTGCCATGAAATGCAATGGGACATAGACAAACTAAACAATCTAATTACGCTTCAAAGAAATGTTTTTCAAAGAGTGTTTCTGTCATTTTGTTTTTATCATGGTGATGTAAGTTCAAGTGTTCGTTCTTTAAATAAGTATAGTTTTAGTTAGTTATATGTTATAGAAACATGAGTGTGACGTCATTATTTAAAGCTGAGATTGACAGCTTCTCTGAGTGAAGTAGTAACTGAGGCACTAACATACATTTCGGGAACTTCAGGAGGAGATTGGAGCTTTAACTTTAATTGCTACATTTTCATAACTGTTTATTTCACAAAACGTTGTCAATTAGGTGAGTTCGAGGTGTTGACTTGGTCTCCAAATTCCCCAGATCTCAATCCTATCCAGGATCTGTGGGATGTGCTGAACAATGGAGCAACTTACATCTTGGTGCCAGATACCACAGCACACCTTGAGGGGTCTTGAGTGGAGCCTTGACGAGTCAGGGCTGTTTTGGTAGCAAAAGCGGGACCAACACAATATTAGGTCATAATGTTATGCCTGATCATTACACCTGGTCATTTCATTTCATGCGGATCTGATGTATTAAAATGGCTACATTTACACTTGGTCAAATAAATGTGTCAATTTATATAATGTATTTTGCATGTATCCTTTGCTACATGCAAAAGAAAGAAACTGAATACAGATTTGAAAAAACATGAGGGTGACTAAGTGATGCTTTTTGGTTGAACTGTGCCTTTAAATCTGAATAGATGATGTGTTTTTGTATGCAGTGTCTTTGTGTGAAGCACGTGTGTGTAGTATTTTCATCTGATGCTTAAATGTGCCTGTTTCATCACAAACACTTCATAGGGGCTAAGCCAGAGTAATGTAGCCTGCATTATTTATCTAGGTCTCAGGTGTATACTGCTCCATGCTGATTTCCCAGTGACATTTCAAGACAGAGAAGGAAATAAAGAGAGATACCGAGGGACAGGCAGTATGAAAGAGGTAAGCAACAAATCACTCTAACATGTACCTCTGCAAATACATTCCAACCAGATGAGGTGGATATGGCATATGCAGCAGGCGTCTGGATCAGCAGCGTTCTTCTGCACGATATAGGCTACCTGACAAAGCACATGAAAACATGCTATTGACTCGAGCTAAACAAACATGTCATACATCAGCTGTTAAAATGCACATTTACACACATTTTCTCCCTGAAACGAAAGGTAAACACACATACAGGTGCTCAAACACTCCCAGATGGAGTTGAAATCGAGATGAAGAGGTGTGAGAGAGGTAAGTTGTCAGTCTACCGTTCTACCTCAGGAAAAAAATAGATGTTGAACTCAGAGGAGGTTGCTGAACGTCTTGGCTTGGCCTCTCTCTTTCCGTAACTCACACGCTCTCTCACTCACTCGCTTCCTCGTTCTCCCTCTTTCATCTGTCAGAGCTAATGAACAGATGTTGCAGGGCTGTTGAATGTAGGATGATGGACTGTGCCTCTGGCGGCCGAAGCCAGCTGGGGAAAGAGAGAGAGAGAGAGAGAGAGAGAGAGAGAGAGAGAGAGAGAGAGAGAGAGAGAGAGAGAGAGAGAGAGAGAGAGAGAGAGAGAGAGAGAGAGAGATGATTTCACAGCGATCCAGACCATATTAAAACGTGAAAAGGCGGATCCATGAAACAGTTGCACCATTTCTGTGTGTGGTCATGTATATTTAAAAGGACAGTGAACCAAAAATAAAAAAGGCCACCATTTTCACCCTCATATCAAGCTCACTTTACTTTTTTCATTCTGTGTGAACACAAAATGTAATCTTTGGTGTAGAAGAAAGTTCTGGTCACTTTTTTCCATATTTTGAAAATTTTCATTCAATGAAAGTGGATGTTGTGGACTGTCAGACCCCAAAATTCACCATAAAAGATTGCAACAGTAGTCTATACATTTAGTTTGCTTTCTAATTAAATTTGGTCCCATATTACATCAATAATGTTTGTTTACAAGACATACAAGAACCAATCTTCCGCTGTTATGCTATGCAGCTGTTGAATGCTTGAATCTGATTGGTTGAACGTTCTAAGGTGTGCAATTATTTTTGGGGTAAAGCACGGCTAAAGTACTTCCATTACCACCTATGCATTATTTTTTCTGATAATTCAACAGCCCATTGTTATATGTATTAATACTGTTCGTCAATGTATTGTTTGGCTTCGGAAGACTTGCAATATAGTGCATGAATCATATGGACTACATTTATGGTGCTTTTTTTTTTAATTTTGGAGCATTAACGTCCCAGTTATTGTATGGCAAAAAACATGTTTATATCCATATGTATACTTATACACCAATCAGGCATAGCATCATGTGTTGGTCCCCCTTTTGTTGCCAAAACCGCCTTGACCCGTCAAAGCATTGACTCCACTAGAACCCTGAAGGTGTGTTGTGGTAACTGGCACAAAGATGTTAGCAGCAGATCCTTTATGTCCTGTAAGTTGCAAGGTGGGATTTTGGAAGCCGAGTCAACACCTCAAACTCGTTGTTGTCCTCCACAAACCATTCAAGAACCATTTTTGCTTTGTGGCAGGGCGCATTTTCCTGCTTAAAGAGGCCACAGCCATCAGGGAATACCGTTTCCATGAAAGGGTGAACATGGTTTACAACAATGCTTAGGTGGTACATGTCAAAGTAACATCCGCATGGATGGCAGAACCAAAGGTTTCCCATCAGAATATTGCCCAAAGCATCACATTGCCTCTGCTGGCTTGCCTACTTTCCATAGTTTATCCTGGTGCCATATGTTCCCCAGGTAAGCAACGCACACGTTGATGACTCCGTGCCCACTGTTGGTACTTTCATTGGTGGGTCAGCATGGGGACCCTGACTGGTCTGCAGCTATACAGCTCCATACGTAACAAACTGTGATGCTCTGTGTATTCTCACACATTTCTATCAGAACCAGCATTAACTTTTTGAGCAATTTGAGCTACAATAGCAGTATGATCGGACCACATGGACCAACCTTCACTCCCCATGTGCATCAATGAGTCTTGGCAGCCCATGACCCTGTCGTCGGTTCACCACTGTTCCTTCACTGGACCACTTTTGATAGATCCTGACCACTGCAGACCGGGAACACCCCACAAGAGCTGCAGTTTTAGAGATGCTCTTAACCAATCGTCTAGCCATCACAATTTCTCCCTTGTCAAACTCGCTCAAATCCTTACAAGCCCATTTTTTCTGCTTCTGACACATCAAGTTTGAGGACAGAATGTTCACTTGCTGCCTAATATATCCCACCCACTAACAGGTGCCATGATGAAATCAGTGTTATTCACTTCACCTGTCGTATAAACATATGAAAGAAAATAAAATGGGGAAAAAATGGAAAACTAAGAGTCACTGAAATAAAACAATAAGCAAGGAGAGAAGAGCATTACATTACCAGAGGAAAACCCAAGAAATTTACCCCATCATTTCAGCCAATGCCGTGATCCATCTCTCCTTTTGGTGGTGTGGTCCATCACGAACCATGTTCCCTGCGTTTTCTCCAGGGGACGGTGGACCACCGCCAGCCGCCCCATCATCATAAAGGTCAAGAGAATGCAAGAACCTGCAATGCCTGCTCAGGTTCAGCTGGGCCAAATGTTCTTGCACCCTGTGCTACTTCAAAAATGCACTAAAAGCACATTCAGAAATCACTGACCCTGCCAGTTTTCCTTGACCTCCATCGTCTCGGATCTTGTTAGCTCTATAGGCATGTTTCCGAAAGGCCTCATTTATATTTTGCACATGAAAGCGTAATCCACAGTTGCTCCTATTTCCACAGTCATACAGTATGAAGAAATTATCTCTGGAAATGAACTGAAAACAGATTGAGATGTTGTAAAATTGTGGTTGTATTGTATTTGTCATTTTGAGCACGGTTTCTTCTCAGGGCTCTCCTGCCGCTGAGAGGTCAGTTCAATTAGTTCTCACTCTCCAGAGCTCAAGACTAGTTTCTGCTGAGCTCTGGGATTGACACGTTTGTGGATGTGTTGATTTTCACGCACGTCACACACCCATAATCAAATGTTCCAACACCCACACTTCCAATCTGGCTTCCTGTTATGTTTCATGATATGACTAACTACCTACGGATTCTTTATTTGTGCATGTATTTACTTATTTATACATGCATGTATTCATTTATTTGTTTTATAGTTGTTACTCACTTCCTGCTATTTCTTACATCCAGCAAAGCTTTCCTTTTAAAGAGTCAACATCAAATCAAAACTGACCTTATTTACTTTTCTGCTCACACTACTAATTTGATTGTGGATGATTCATGAGTCCATCATCTTTCTTCAAAGTGCAATAATTTGCCCTGCCTCTAAAAAGACTTTTCGCTTTGGGTGATGTCACAAAGTCCTCCTGACGACCTTTTTCTTTGGGTGATGTCACAAAGTCCTCCTGACGACCTTTTTCTTTGGGTGATGTCACAAAGTCCTCCTGACGACCTTTCTCTTTAGGTGATGTCACAAAAGTAACACCCCTCTTGTAGTGCATAGACCACGCCTACTTAGCTATACTGGGGTGCGTTTCCCAAAAGCATTGTTAGCCAATTATGGTCACAAGTTCCTTCGTTTTCAACATAGTTCAACCAGTTGGTGTTTTCCAAAACCACAGTTCCAACGAACGTTCGCAAACAACATCGCAAACTTGTGTGGTTGCAACGATTGTTCTTATCTTGACAAAATAAGCAAGCTGACATTTCGTACAATCTATATCTTTTATTTCAAATGCATACAAATGTCATTAATGTCTTTTAGTTTGTCAAGAGATTTAAACCCACTTTTTTGAAGAGCGCGCATGTGCGGATGTGCTCTAATAGGCTACGTAAGAACGAGCCTATGATTGAATCCGGAAATCAAGCAAAATATAAAATGTAGAATTAGTCCTCAGCTGTCATGTCCGTGATTTATAGCATAAAATCTAGCATGAATTCGATCTAAAACGAATTCATTAAAAGCAGTTATTACTACACCACCTGCGTGACATCATTAACCAGCATGGTTGAACGACAGATTTATAACAATACGGTTTTGGGAAAAGCAGTGAGTAACATTGTTGTCCGGGAATTGCAGAACTGATGGATACCCATCGATTTAAATAATCCAATTGATTCCAGGGGGAAAAAGGTCGCTATACACTCGACACAATGTGACGCCAAGTGCGACGCAAGTGTTTTTTTTAAAGAGTTTCAGTTTGACGCAGTTATCATTTTCACATCCAGCGCCATGTTGTTTAAACAGCAAATGCACTCGTGCCTATCTGTTCGATAGAAAACGAGGTGTGTTCAGGTGCATTGTTGGCGCGTTGCTCTTTTAAGGCAACTAAAATTTCTCCAGTTTTTGAGTATTTGTTGTGGTACTTAATGGGCGCATTAGTAATATGCATGTATAGACAGGTGCACAACAATGTGTACACAAGTATTACACACAAAGGGACGCACAGCAGCACACAACATTTTTAAATATTAAAAATAAAAGGATTCCTCTATGGAGAAGGGTTCAGTATTTCTGCTCGCAAATTCCGTCATGTACATAGTGAATCCATCATGGTGCAAGCTCAGCTGACTTTTAATGGCAATGGGAGATGAGACTGATTGGTTTATTGCATGTTAATATGCCCAAAATATGCCCATTACTCATTAAAGGGGGGGTGAAATGCTGTTTCATGCATACTGATCTTTTTACACTGTTAAAGACTTGGAATCCCATACTAAACATAGACAAAGTTTCAAAAGTTAAGGTGGACGTTTGATGGGAGTATTTCTTTGTCAAAAATACTACTTCCGGTTAGTCATAAGTTTCGGCAAGTTTTTTGAGATCATGCGTCCCCATTGACGTTAGTGGGGGCGGAATTTCCTTGTATGGGCCTTACGGACAATTCTACCGGAAGCGCGTGAGAGAGAGCGAGGGAGAGAGCGAAAGCAACAGCCTACGCCCATCAAAGCGGGGCTTGTAGGATGCTGGACAGGTGACAGTTACACATAGCACATAACAATGTCACCAAAAAAGTGGGTTTTTGGTTGCCAGACCAAGACAGTCCTGCACAGATTCGCCAAAAACCCCGTGTTAAGGCAACAGTGGATGTAATTTGCTTTTCCGGATCAGCAACTGAGTTGCGCGAATGTTTATATCTGTTCGCTGCATTTCGGTGCCGACTGTTTCATAAACAAGGCCCAGCTCGACGCCGAATTTTCCCAATCGCCTAATGCTGAAGGATGGAGCAGTCCCAACGTTAGAAGGGTGAGTGAGACTGCTTTTAGTCCGCTTACTGTCTACACAAACCACGCGTAAACACACAAACACACGTGCACAACTGCACTTCCCACATGTACACCTTCAAAGACAAAAATACGACGACATAATTCAAGTATAAATATGTAAATAACACAAGCCGCTAAGCATATTATATAGTTAGTGTATAACTTGTAACTTACCACATACAGACGTCCTGCTCTAGTCGTTTTTGCTGCTGCTCCTGTTCAACTGCAGCCTCTGGGTCTGATTCCGGATCATAGATGTATGGCTGTATCTGATTAAAAGCCATATTTTTATTTTGAATAAAGTTTTTTTCCGCTGTTAGGGATGACGCTCGACTCAACACACAGCGCGCTGCTGCACACGTCATTATTTAGCTCCGCTCACACGACACGCCCCCACCCGCTCGGCTTTTTTCGGAAAGACTCGGAACAGCGCATCTTTCTTATATAATTATTAAAAAAATAAAAACTTTTCGGAGATATGCAGGATGCAATGCTACTCTATAGGTACTCAAGATTGACATGACACTGACTGAAACTGAGTGTTTCACCCCCCCTTTAAGATACTAGGTACAACCCTTTTAGACCATGCGCCTGGTGCGCCGACCATTTTTTTTCCACCAGCAAAAGTGGATTCGGACACGGGGATTCTATGTGCACCTGCGCCATGCACTTCAGACCATGTGCTCAGATTGTTAAAATAGTGCACAAAGCGTCTTACCTGTTTGTTTCTTTCTTCACTACTGATACTACTTCACTTTATGTCACATAACATAAAGTAATGGGTTGTGCTTTCCATTTTATGTTGGATTTAAAGGCATTGTTTTTGAGAGAACTAGGAATGATACTGTGCAGTTGTGTTGAAGTGGGAATTTGTTACGACATTGAATTTAAGTTTGTATAATAATTTGATTCATCCATTATTGCGGTCTGGTGAGTTTGTGATAGGACAAAGCTGTTGTAAGACATCCAGCATAGCACCAGTGTGGTTGTGACAAAAAGTGTTAGCAGTTAATCTAATCACATTAGGAACAGTTCAATGTGTCGCCCATATCAGCATATTAAAGTCAACATTAAATCAAAATTGACCATAATTGCTTACATAATACATGTTCTTGCTGTTATTGTGCACAATTCAAATTATTCAAAAGGGGGGTGGGGGGATTAAAGGTTTGGCTAGTTAGCTTTGATTTTGCCATCTATAGAGAAAAAAACATCTTTCTCTATTGACAGCCATTCAAAATTAGCTGTGTATTCTAAAGAAAAAGAAAAGGTTTTACACCAGTTTTCTTTAGTGTGCAATTTATCAGTCATTGGCCAATGCAATTTTATTGGAAATGAGCTACACTCTAAAAAATGCTGGATTAAAAACAACCCAAGTTGGGTTGAAAATAGACAAACCCAGAAATTGGGTTGTTTGAACCCAGTGAATGGAGCCATTCAAACAACCCAATTTCTGGGTTTGTCCATTTCTAACCCAACTTGGGTTGTTTTTAACCCAGCAATTTTTAGAGTGTAGTATGAGGCCATCATTTTGATGTCATGCATCCCATGGGTTACATGTCAGATAACACAACTGTGTGTGCCGGCATGATGAGACTTCACCTGCTAGTGTGTCTCTCTCTGAAAGAGAGGATTATACACGCTGCAGGTTAAGCTACACGGTGCTGATCAGAGATCAGTATATTGAGACAGTTCAAGCATTACTTACCTCCTCCTTTCCCTTTCAAGTCTCCAGAATATAAGAAGAACTTGACAGAAGGGAGTTCGTTCATGTCCCAAATTCCCAATTCAATATGAAATGCAATTGCTTTGTTTCGCATAGGTGTCCCAGGTTACCCCTCCTCTCACATCTACAGGAAGAGTTTAGTTGGACCCCCTCCCCTACTGTCAAAGGTAGAGACAGGGGAATAGATATGGGAATGCAGGGGGCAAGGTGGGCCACTCTGGTATGGCGGCAAAGCTGGAATCCAGGTCAGGTGTCTGGAAAACACAATCTGTCTCATAGCAACAGGGTTTCCTCACAGGGACTGGCCATGCACCTCAGATAAAAAACCCTCCCTTTGCAACCTGAATGCTTCTCTCTGCCATTTTACACCCTTTGGAGAGCTTTGAAGGTTTGGGATAGAGGTCAGATTGAAAGTACAGCCATCACTGACAGGTAAACATTAAAGTTTGTTTATGGATAGGTCAAACATAATATGTTGGTAACAGAACTGCCATTCTTGTCTTGACGAATTTAAACTCCAACTGAAGAATTGATTACTGTAGGCCAGTAGTCTGCTGTTCAAAAGGTAATGTATTGAGAACTTCTTAACCAATGCAGCCATCCACTGAAGAGATCTACATACAATGACCTAGTTTTTAGGTCTGTTATGTTCCTTGGACAGTATTAGGGTAATAAAACAAAAGTACTCACCTGTCAGATTTATTCCAATCAAAACTTCTACCACAACTTTTCAGCACTTGCCATGAACAGTTCCCTGAAAACTAAACCAAAGGTCCAGAAACTAAGGCTACGTCTACACTAATCCAGATAAATTTAAAAATGGAGTTTTCGTCTAAAAACGCTCTGCGTCCACACTATCATTTTCAATCGTTTTCCAAAAAATGTTCATCTGCACTGAAAAGTCTGAAAACGCTTACATCCCTCATTACTGCGCATGAGCAAATCCAAGACGCTTCGACTTGCGTCATTTCCGCTACTCGTTTATTTACTCTTTGAAATTTTGCGGCAATGTCGAGAAAAGGCACTACGTTTTTTTAAATGGGTCGACAGTGAGGTGGAGTTGTTGCTGCGAGTAACACGTGAATATAAAGTGCTAAAAGCAAGTGAAAATGTAGACTGGGAGACGTGCCAAAACAAATACGGCGTGAATTGGTCATATGACTGCATCACATGGCTAAAAATGCGTCATCGTATTAAAAAGCATCCGTTTTCACAGTCTACACTACGACGCGAAGATGGTGTTTTCAAATGTATCCACTTTGGAGAAAGGTGAATGGAAAAGGATACGTTTTCATTGACTTAAAACGCTGTCTCAGTGTGGACGGAAGGCCAAAAAGGAGAGAAAAATATACGTTTTCAAATGAAAACGTATTAGTGTGGACATGGCCTAAACCAAAAGTTCCATTAAGAGATGCTTAAAAGTGGAAAACGCTGTTTAAAAACGTGGACCTTAGTGAGCACCACAACACATTTGTAGCCAATCAGCAGAAGTGGGCATGTCCTCTCACAATGGTGGAGGAGAGCGAGTGAGCACGAGGATGATTTGAATAAAGACTGTAGATAGAGAGATGGCTGAGAGACATTACAAAAGAGAAAAGCTCAGGGGAATATCATTGGAAAAAGAATGGCTTCAGGTCCCATGTCACTATTAGAAAAGCACTGGAGGGCCTAAGCAAGAAGGCCTGAAAATGTACGCAGAGGCTGCCTTGTTTCTACTTCATACGTTGATAACATTACTTTTGCTATGTTTCACAAAACCAAGAAATGCTGATTTTTTAATTGTTGAGCAATGTTGTCGGAGCAATGAACGGAGGGGTATGCTTGTTTGGGATCATTTTAAATATCAACAGTGTTTCTCAGAAATCCCTTGCTGCCCCTTAAAATACATATAGTATATTTAGCAATAACCTTAAATAAACAATAAATACATCAACAATATACAATGTTTTATGAAAAAAGAGAACAATAGGCCTAAATTATGGCCAGTAAGCATGAATAACAAGCCATACAAGTAAGATATGTGACTTTTTAAAGCAACCTTCTTCTGGATAAAACAGGCTTTGGCTTATAATTGTAATTTTTAATTACTGAATACATTAGTGATGGGACACTAATGCAAGAAAAGGACAAACTTGGATAGCAAATGTGGAAAGCGGCTTTCTTCCATATTTGACCTTGTTGGCAAAATCTATACATGTATCTCCCTATATGTATAGACCTGAATGAAGAAAACATCATAAGCACCATGTATTTTCAAGATTCACCTCAAACGCCTTCATGGATGGTCAGTATTTGTTGAAATGAATGTTAATTGAAGCTCTATGGAGGATGTGTACAATGACCGAAAAGAAAACTCGTATTTTTGTACGTTTGTTGAATGACCTAGCTGTTGTCTATTTGTATCTGGAAACATACAACAAGACAGGACTCTACAATACATCTATATTTGTACAGTTCAGATGAACAAAAACTGAATATTACACTTACAGTTACATTTGCTAATGGTCTGGTTGTGTCTAGGTCAAGAAACCATCCACTGTCACTTGTGTTTTCCATTCCATTAAAGCCTTTGTCTACAAAAATCTTTCCGTTTGAAAAATTGTAGACCTTGGAATGCGTCTGAAAAGAAAGCTCTCACTTAAATCACTGTAATCGGAGCGACTCCACTAGAACGGGCTTGGTTTAATATCGTTTGAGTATCACAGAGCGAATGTCTCTTGCAATAAGACGACAACATCTCAGAATGCATTAGCAAGCTAGAGAGAATATGAGGTGCTAATAAAATATTTATACGTGCATGCAAACAAACCGAGACGTACAGACAATAACCCCCTCCAGCTTCTTAACTTTTAGCTGTGCTCTCAAAGGGCACATCACTGATAAGACTTTGGAGAGCGCTAATTCCTCCTGACAGAATATGCCATCGAGCTATTTTTTTTTCTTCTTTTTGGCTCCTCTGACCCTGATTATTGTCATTACCGCCCGTGCAGCTGACAAGGAGACCTTAAGGGATATCATTTTATATTAAACCACGTATGGCAGGAGCCTAGATATTTTACACCTAAATCATCAGGAATGTGAATGAAGTTGAGAATTCAAGGGTGGAATTGTCTTAGATGTAAGGGTTAAAATATAAATGTATAAAATAAATGTATAATAAACTAGTAATAATAATATTAAATATATTTTTATTGAAAAAAATTATGTTAACGATATTACCAAAAACATAATTTTAGGGCCATCTGACAACATTGCATGCGAAAATAACGGATACTATTTATGACAACAATAACAACAAAAAAACATTTAGCAGTAATTATATCAATGATCAAATTTTAAAGGGGTCATTATATATAGAAAGTGATCAAATAACGTCTCCTTTACTCACTGGAGCTGACAATCAAAAAGCACGAGTTTATCAGTGACTGAGTTCTGAAATGTCACCAAAACTCCCATCATATTAAACAAGTCTCTTCTTTACATTGTGTTTGCACTGTTGGCTATGATGAAAGCATTCGTGAGTGTGCAGAAATTGAGTTGCAATGATGAGATCACGGCATCATCCGCTTAACATTTCTGCGATCGGCTACAATGCTTATCACTGCAACCTTTTCATGTCACAATTAAATATATAATGTCCTGGAGATATCAACACCTTTCATGATTATTTAACCTTGAGAGCTAGCAAAAATGTGTTAAAAGTTTTCTTTTGCAGTGTGGGTAGTAGCTAGCTACAAGTAGCGATGCTACTAGCTTAACTACATTTTCAGTAGCTTGTCAGTACCTCAGTTACTTTTTAAACAGTGTAGCTTTTCCAGTAGCTAACTACTTTATCCAGCAAGTAGCGGTGTAGCACGACCAAAAGCTACATTTCGTTTTGGTTCTGATGAATCATGAGCCTGTAATGAGTCATGTAATCAGACAATGGGCCCTATTTTAACGATCTGAAACGCATGTGTCAAAGCGCGAAGCGCAAGTAACTTTGTGGGCGGGTCTCGGCGCTGTTGCTATTTTCCCGGCGGGATAAATGGCTCTTGCGCCCGGCTCAAATCTAAAATGGGTTGGTCTGAAGTAGCTTCATTATTCATAAGTGTGGTTTGGGCGTAACATGAATAAACCAATCAGAGCGTCATCCAACATTCCCTTTAAAAGCAGGTGCACAAGTTCCATTATGGATTGCTATTATTATGGCGTATTTACCAGGCGCACGCCAGGAGCGGTTCACAGCCGAGGAGACTGATGTTCTTGTAAGAGCAGTGAAAGACAGAGAAGTTATGTTGTATGGGGATGGGAGAAACCCACCCAAAATAGCGTCGGTTAAACAGTTTTTTCAGTTTTTCAGTCAATTTTTTTTCCTGGTTCTTGGCGGACAAACCAATTTGTCAGATGTCCTTATATACATATATGTCTTGCCACTATTGGGCAAACAGGTCTGATCCTTTATTACAAACATTAGCCTGAATAATTTGTAAGCTAGATTTATGCCTATTTTTTCACATCTTCGTGGCACACCGCAATGATTTCCGTCATCTCATGTGTTAATATTTTTTTAGTGTAACAATTTATGATTTGCAAAAATAACTGTTGCATCTGTGTAGATTACATGAGCAAAGTGTATGCGCGTTGTGCACGCTATACATTATGGTCAAGCATGCGCCCTTAAAATAGCATAATGAACAACGCGCAACGCGCCACTTACTTTAGACTAGGTTTTTTCTGGTCAGTGGCGCAACTGTTTAATGGAACAGCAAAATAGCACCAGGGATTGTTTGCGCCGGAACACGCCTCCTTTTTTGCGCTGAACCGCCCAGGGAGCGCAAGCTCATTCAATAGTTTAGCGACGTGCTTCTGTGGAGGGAAAAGCGCGCTTTGCGCGGGTGCAAAATAGGAATGACACATGCGTCGCTGTACAAAGTCAATTGCGCTGGGTGCAAGATAGGGCCTAATATGTCAAAGACATGTAGTGCGTCAGAAATTATTTTGACCACTTCATTAAGTTTTGTTTTGTAGAAAGCCTTTCTTTAAAGTGAATTTTGTTGTGTATAAATTGTATCTTAATTTTATCATTATTCAATAGCCTCGGCAGGCTACTTATCTCACAGACATGAGAAATAGGTGTACAGAAAGCTTGAAATTTCTACTTTTAAATGAAACAATTAAAAAAAAAAATGAAATAGGCGTGCAAAGCGCACGGTTCACGTGGGCAGTTCATGATTAGTGTATCTGTTCAAAATACTGCACATAAAAAAAGTCGTTTCAATGCAGCTAGCTACCTTTTGATAATAAGTAGTGTATATTGAAAATACTTTTTCAAATTGGTAGCTTGAATTTACATTAACTACTTTAGCTTACAAGTTTGTAGCATGTAGCTATAGTTTAAGAGTAGCTTGCCCAACACTGTCCACTATTTAATTTGCAAAGATGTTAGCCAATCACAGCAGTGGTTGTTTACACTGAAGTCTGACAACAAACACGCTTAAAATAGAGTGGTCAAATCAGAGGGCTGTAAAATTCATACTAACATTTGTGCACCCCAGGAATCATTATAAACAATCAAACAGTGCAGTTGTATTATTCATGACCCCTTTAATATTTTAGGCAATTTATTTCTTCTATGGAGCACGAAAAGTCATTTTTTCTGCCGTATTTGATTTTAAAGTAAGAGCAGAGGAATTTGTTTTATGAAATAACGAGTTTGCCTGTCTAAATATCAAATTTTACAGAACGTTTTTTGTGATTTTTTGGAATTTGACAACCACAGTCCTCAAAAAAAAAAAAAAAATAGAGAGGTAAGGGTTAAAAAAAATGACACGAAGATATGTAAATGATGACAGAATGATTATTTTTGAGTAAGCAACTCCTTTAATGAAATGGTTTATTTATACAACCAATTTCCTCAGTTTGACCAACAGAAATGTAGCTTGATGTACTGAAGAACAGATATAATTGGATTACAATTCCCATTTTTTTGTTGAGTTTTCTAGTTATGTCCAATGATACTGTCTAGCTCCCGAAGGAAAAAGTTGAACTTTTAATGAACAAACTCATTAAAACAGCAATGGCTATTTTCAGAAATATCCCATTTGGACTCGTCTGCACCAGATTGAAGCGCTTTTCAATTACACACAGAAGTCCTCTGACGTGCCTGAGAGTTTTCACGGCCTGCTCTAAAACCACATCATTAAAGAAAGAGCCGCTTCCCACCGCGAGGGAAGGAAACCCCTCTGGACGGTGGCATGGGTCCAGCTCACCAGGGGTGACCGGATTATATCCAGAGCTCCCACATGTCCAGATGTGTCCAGCTGAGAAGGGGCAAGCTCAGATGTGAGCACTTTCGAAATCTGCCGGCGCTGCCAAGAATTTTCGAGTGAAGCACAAGTGTGCTATCTCCTCAGCTGCGAGGCTTATTTGTGGCACGCAGATTGTCATTTCCTCCTTTCAGCTGTCACTTAAAACAAGGAAATGTAATTCGAAAGGGAAAATATATTTGTCCACCCACCACAGTAAAAATTAGATGTAATTAAACACACTTTAATAACATGTAATTATGCCATTATGGCAACAATATACCTGTCATGCTCGGAGCAGGGAAAATTTAGCTTCTTTAGCGCTTCTGATGCATAGTCAGCCTTCTGGATGAAAGTCAGTCTTTCACAATAATTTATGAAAAGCCCCAGTAATTTCTGGAAATATCTTTCAAAATGAATGCAGTGTTTATACTGTGCTGTGAAAAAAATAAGTGCACCATGTGGAAAGTTGGAAGGACTTGTTTCAACATCAATACTAGTACTTTATTCAGACAGCATTCATTTAACAAATAATGAAAATATGACTTATTTTACAAAAATATCTACAGAATCCTCTGTGGAAAAAGTAAGAACAACCCTACATAGTAACTGCCATTGCACCCTTTGGCAGAAATAAAAACATCTTGTAGGTGTTTATTTAAATTTTCTATTAAAGGTGCCCTAGAATAAAAAAATTAATGAACCTTGCCATAGTGAAATAATAAGAGTTCAATACATGGACATCACATACTGTGAGTCTCAAACACCATTGCCTCCTACTTCTTATGTAAATCTCATGCATGAAAAACACCACCGAAAAATAAGTGATTCTCAACATAACGGCAAATGTGACGCAATCGCTGGGGATCATTAATATGTACACCCCCAACATTTGAATATGTCTGAACATGTTCATTGTCTGGAACTGACGGAGCCAAATCATCAGGACTGCAGGTAAACAAGCGACACTGGAGGATAGCAAAAACGGCAACTCTCATGGACACAAATGTCATGTCCCAGGCTGTGCAGGGGATGTGAGGACTTTTCATACCCTTCCCAGAGACAAGAAATGTCAAAATGTCATAGGTTGATGTTTATTATAATCGGATACCACAAAAATTTCATTCAAAATCATTAATTTGCTCTGCCCATTTCAAGCTATCTTCCCTCAGCGTCTTAAACTGAAGAAGAGGCAATTCCAAGTATATTCCTGCAAGCAACAAGTAGTGGTTTATCCACTTATTGACTGTTCAAACAATTTCTGATTAAATTTAAAGTTTTTTTTTATAGAGACAGCATTGTCTAGACCAGGGGTTTTCAAATCATTCCTGGAGCCTCCCCAGCACTGCACATTTTGGATATCTCCCTTATTAGACACACCCAGCTCAGGTCATGGAGTACTAAACTAATCAGCTGATGAGTTAATACAGCTGTGTTAAATAAGACACCCATCCATCATATGCAGCGCCTTTTACTATACAGAAGCCTAACCCTTTAAGAATCTGAAATCGGATTGGAAAAGTAAACATATCTATTGAGATGCATTTCTTAGGGGGCTGCATATGTTGGCCGAGTGTCTTATTTAACACAGCTGTATTAACTCATCAGCTGATTAGTTTAGTACTCCATGACCTGAGCTGGGTGTGTCCAATAAGGGAGATATCCAAAATGTGCAGTGCTGGGGAGGCTCCAGGAATGATTTGAAAACCCCTGGTCTAGACAATGCAAGATAAACTCCAAGTACCATGTATAACCAAAACACTGGATAGTATACTGGTTTTGGCTTTGTCGGGGGGAAAGAAAAGCGTTCGTGCTTGTGGTTGCCAGATTTCAGTAATTCAAATCCCCCAATCTGAGCGTTTCTGTGAATATGATCTGAAAACACCAATAAACAAGTAAGCTGCATTTTAACAATCTCCATTTGAGATGTTCTGCTTAAAGTGTCATTCAGTCAGTCTGTGTTCTGTCAGGACTCACGAGCCGCTTGGCTGAACAACTGGACCGCTGTGAGCTGCTGAAATAAGCCAATCAGAGCAGAGCTCAACATTAATATCCATGACTCTTCCAAATAAGGCAAAAGAGCATAGGGACAATTTATAGGGCTGTAAATGGACCTGAAAAACTGTATCTGGGCAATTTTTGCCCTTAAATAAGTCACATATCCTCTATGTAGATATCAGAGAACAATTTAACATATTGTTTCAACTCATTCTAAGGCCCCTTTAAGATGCGTTTTGGTCGATCGAATCACAAGTAGACGAGGGAGACACATACCCGTTTACACCTGGTGTTTTATGTGTCCACTTTCAACCACTTCTGTCCTGATTTCTTTGAGGGGAGGGTCTATGGGAACGTGAATGTTTTCTTTTAGATCTGTCAATCTAATGGACAAAATATGCTAACGCAATTTACATAAGACAACGGAAAAACACAGAGAGTAGCAGCTTTCGTTTCAGCTCTGACAGCTGCAAGACCACGCCGAACGCTGTGAGTGAGTGTTAGAATCAGGAATGGTGAGAGAACATTGAGCTTGGTTTAAATCACATCTGGCTGGCACGCTTCCCCATAATGTTTACGTGTTAGGTCAGTTGACAGAGAGTAGACTTTTGTGGCTGTTCGAACGCCTTCAACCATATGAGTGTTTACACAAAAGCAATCCAGTGGAATGCGTTTTCGACTACCTATGGAAGTGGCCAATCTCAAAACGTTTTAGACCATGTTTACACCTGTATTTAGCATCGTCCGCTTGTGATCCGATCAACCAAAACACATTTTAATAGCAGATGTATGCAAGGCCGCATATTAAGTAAACGAAAATGTTAGCCTTTAAATGTTAGCAACTAAGAATGTTAGCCTTTAGCACAATTTTGACACTGAATTCTGGAATTTAACTTGGCCATTACAAATCCCTTCATTTCTTTCTTCAGAACTATTCCTTCAAGGATTCACTTGCATGGATTTTGGTTTATTATCATGACAAAGGCCCACTTTGTCTTTTTAGTTTTTTAGCTTCAAAAACTTTTGCAAATAGCCTCACGTCCTCAAGACCTTTTTGGTATAAGCAGCAAAACATCCCTAAACCATAACATTTGCACCACCTCACAGTTGGTGTTGTCAACTTCTAATTGCTGCATTTGATTCTAAATGTAGGGGTGAAGTTTTTTCAAAAACATTTTTGATCATTTAAGCAGTACAGTACGTTCACACTTTAGTTTAGGGTCCAATTAACTATTAACAAAGTATTAACTATGACATTTGCCTAAATAAACTCCTAATTACTACTTATTAATAGTTAATATGGTAGTTGTTAAGTTTAAGTATTGGTAGGTTTAATTGATTTAGAATATAGTCTATAGTATAAGGCATTAAAGAGTTAGTTCACCCAAAAATGAAATTCATGATTCGGGTCACGGGTCACGTGACTGATCATGAATCAATACGCTGATTCATAACCATTTGAATCTTTATTTGAGGATTGAAAACAAACCCGGAAGAGAAGATAATGCTGAATAAAGTTGTAGTTTTTGTTATTTTTGGACCAAAATGTATTTTCGATGCTTCAAGAGATTCTAATTAACTAACTGATGTCACATATGGACTACTTTGATTATGTTTTTATTCCCTTTCTGGACATGGACAGTAAAGTGTGCATACACTTGCATACGCTCCCAGACTAAATATAAAATATCTTAAACTGTGTTCCAAAGATGAACGGAGGTAGCCTGGATGCCAGCCGAACTTAGCCCCGCCCACAACATTTTTAGGTCGGGCAGTTTGGTCTAGCATTGCTCCATAGAGGAGTAATTATTCGGACCAATGAAATCATCAGGGCGGGCTTTAGACGATGACGGACAGATGATCAACAGTAACGTAATCATGCACGTCATCAAAGGAGCTTGGATTATATTTACTCGAATCCTAAACGGAGAGCTTGTTTGTATATGCATTCACCTTCATAATTATTCTCAGAAATGATCATGTTGGGTAAGTACTCTGTGTATCAATAAATTCTTTTATTTTTTTACAACACCGGCAAAGATCGTTTATTCCAGCGCGTGTGCAGACAGGGTTGCCAAGTTTTTACAACAAAATCCGCCAACTACTAGCCCTAAACAATAGCTTCTCGGGGATTCTCCGGGGGAAAAATGGTGTTTGGGGGGTAAAATGTGTGTTATTTTGGCAAGGTTGCCTGCTAAAATTCGCACTCATGGGTCTATATATCACATAATAGTCGCTTCAACCCTTGGCAACCGCAGAAAAAAACGCGGACTTGGCAACACAGTGTAGTTGAGCTCTGTCTGTTGACATTTGACAATGCGTCGATTCGTTGCTCTGATTGGTTGTAGGTCTATCCAATTGAGGTCTTTCCTGGTTCGGTTGAAACACGCCCCATAATCACAGCCCAATGGAGCAGTATCAGATTCATATTCTGACTAGAATTGAGTATGACCACGTCAGGCTAGAACGGAGGTCTTACAGGTGTGGAACGACATTAGGGTGAGTCATTAATGACATCAATTTCATTTTAGGGTGAACTAACCCTTTAATATGTGCTTTATAAGTATTAATAAACAGCCAGCATCCTAGTAATATGCATGCTAATGAGCAAGTAGTTGATGTTGAGAATTGGACCCTAAACTAAAGTGTTAACAATATTCAAGTGTTATTTGTTCAATTATATTGCTCTTTCTGTAATAACATTGGTCAAGTTAAATTAATCTTTTCATGAGTTACTTTTTCACAGCACTAAATATTTACGTTCGAGGTTTGGCTTCCACTAGCTCTGATAAGAACTGAAAGAAATAGACTGAAGAAAAGCAGTTCACCGAGGTGATGAGGACAGACACCAGAGGTCAACGTCTCAGCCACCCAGCTTGACTGCTGGACACTTTCCTCACTTGGAAGGACAACTGGGGTCAGGATTTTGAACATCAAAAGAGCAAGCTGTGCTTGCCATCGTGTCCCATGGATGTCAGATGTGCAATTCCCAATTAGCCGTCAGAGCTGTCAGAAATGATCACAGATGCCCCATTTTGCGGACCATGGAAGCTGTACTCATTGTCTGGCTGGAGAGTCGCTGTGTTTTCACAGTGGTTCAACTAATTCTCTGCTATTCCGGGACCTTGACCTATTGGATATCGAATAGGAGCTGGCTTTTATTTTCTTTTCATCTCTGCTACAATTCACAAAGAGTCTTCCTCCAAGCAGAAATGATTTCTTCTTAATTTCCTGCTGTATCAGATCTAGACATGTGCTGTATGTTGTTCGATTGTGTCTTGTATGTCTAGACAGCATGATATACATCACGGATTCTTGCCCATGCAATCCATCATGTGTTCCCAAACAGGATTCGCGGTCAACATGTGTCCTTGGCCAGGACTGTTATGCTTGTGCAATTATAGATCAACAGATGAGCGGTTCTTCGTCATGCCACCTAAGGCCAAGAACATCCGTTACGCAAACGATGCAACATATTTCAGACTTGAGTCAGCCAAAAATCGGACTGAAAGAGCAAGAGACTTGAGGAAGGGTTGTTCTGACTTGGGCAGTAATCATCACGAATTCCATAACTGCATAGCAATGACTGTGGACCACTCACAACATGCAAGTCTGGCTTTAACTCATGCAACCACCATTCACATCTTCAGAGAATGCAAATGTGATATATGACCAAAAGGAGATATCTTACAATATTTACAATCTTACAACTATTACAATTCTTATAAATTGAGTCTTTAGTGACCCCGGATGTCATTCACTACCCTTCTCCTCATTCATTTTTTTAAGTTAGACATCAACCTTGTTAGTATTCATCAATTTATTCATTATAAACAAGAAAAAAATATACAATTTAAATAGAATGCCTGTTTTTTCCAATCATTTTTTGTAAAAAAAAAAAAAAAAAATGTATAGGGTCACTAACGACCCAAGGTGTGTAACAGTGTACATTTATTTTTTCTGCCCAACAATAATTGAATATTAAATGACTGAATAATTGCAATTCACCTTTGTCCCACAAACTGGATGTTAAGTTAAACTTAAAATTGAAAAATCCTCATTGTTAGATACATCAGATACAATGAGTTTAGATATGAGATCCAAATGAATTGATGCTATTGGTTAGTAGCACAGTGCAACCTGGGAGGAACTGAGGTGGCGCATGTCACATGAACTCAGGTGTGTCTGTAATTACCAGCATGGGATCTTTATTTGCAAGGGGGATGTGCTTCTCCTACCAAAGTTGGTGAGGAAGTTTGCAGCCATTCAGTTTGGTGTAAACCACATGTTGAGTTTAAGGACTGCTGGGAAAAGTTGCAATGTGTTCATCAACTTTGAGATACTACTGGTAGGATATGAGCTCCTTTTATAGTGACTTTTTAAAAAGAAGACTGTGTATGTCTCACAATTAGTTTTTTTAATGCCAGCAGATTTAGCATTTAATGTGCTCACTGCTCATGTGCAGTAAGTGCATGTGATTTAGTGTGACTGTTGAACATTATGTAAAAAAATACTTTGTGAGTGGTCTAGTGACACTTTTTGTACTTTAAATGAGTTAAATATCTTTAAGTTGTCTTATTGCTGTATGTATTAACTCATATTTGTATATCTGTAAAAAAATTCCTGTAGAAATTACAGTAACTTACTGGCAGCTGGTTGCCAGTAACTTTACTGTATTACTATTTACAGTATGGTTTATCTTACTGTAATTTGTTTTACAGTACCATATATTGTTACTGTGAAACTTACAGTAATTTTATTAATTTACTGTAAATCATTCCCACTTTTTCTTTACTGTAAAACTGTACAAATTGCCAATTACTATATTTCAACAGGTCCTCATAAATAAAAATAAAAAGAAGCAAAGACAACTGCTTAATTTTTTTTTATTTTTTTTTTTAATCATTCAGTTGTAAAACTTTCTGAAAGCCTGCAGCAACTTTTAAACATAACATTTTTAAAACTATTCATGAACAGATTCAGTCATAAAAACGTACAAATTCAAAAGAAGGGCTGTACAGTAAAAAAAAAAAGAAAGTAAAAAAAAGTCTACAAGTAATAATAAACCCGAACAAGAAGACAAAGAAGAAAGAAAAAAAAACAGGAAACAAAATATAGCTTGTTTCTCTGTATAGGTTATTAAGCTAAAAATCCGAAATAAGCGCTGAAAATAAGAAACAGAAGATCAAGTTGTTGCTGAAAGATTTTCCGTAAATTACTTCAGTGATGAAGATTCAGATGTTCTGAGTTATTCGGTGCACACTCAAAGGTTAACTGAGGCAACTTTTTCAAGTTTGGCCAGAAATTGAGGCTGAGTGTCCCTGATAACTTGACAGTTATTATGGGGAGAAGGAGGTGGGAACCAGCAAATGTTTAAGCAACTTAACAAAGTCCTAGTCATGGATGACTGCCACCCACACACATAATAAAACATAGAAAAATCTCGTTGTTCCTCCTTTTATGCTTCCGAGCTCCTGCGTGAGAGTATTCGAGAGCAGTATGACGCTCATATGCAATCTGCTTGTCACAGTGGCAGTGTCTGATACACACTGATGAAGTGACGTTTCACTCATAGTTACCACAAGCAAAAGAATAGGAAGAATCATCAGCAAAACTTGAAGTGGTCAAGTGATTTACTGAAGAACGCAATCAAATATTAGTGTTACTGATGGTGGATCTGGTGAAAAAGCTGTTAAAATGTTAAAATAAAATATTGATTTGGAAGAACATGTTTGAGATTGCGAATATGAGCCAGATGCTGAATCTGAAATGAGATCTGATGAGGACAGTGATGACGGTATAAAACATCTGCTCAAACTGAACCCTTCCAAGCTCCAAACGGTGACAATATAAGCTTTATTTTATTCTTCTGCAATTGTTACTCTAACATCAGGAAAGTTTTATATTATCGCAAAAGTTAGAGATCCATCCGTCTTAGATATAGATCCGGGTCATTGAAGACCTAAATATGTAATAATGATAGGCAAAACATTCATGCATTTAAGGGATAATTAATTTTAAGAGAGCATTAGATGATGGCAAAGGTATTCTAAATGTAAAAAATAGGAGAAATGAGCAAGCAATAATTATATATATATGATATATATTTGATAAATTAAAAAAGAAAAAAAGCTTTAATATTGGCATATGCCACTCAAAAAATGATTGCATGATGCTGTTTACATTATTTAAGTAACTCATCTTGATTTAACACCATTATATCAGGTTTCTGGTTCAAATGTAACTGCTTCATGTTATATTGACATAAAACCGTTACTCTTTGACATAACTTGGATGTTTGTATTTTAAAATAACATGATTCAATTAAGTAACCCAAACAAACTGGACATTCCCTTCCCATCATGCTTTGCAAAGGGGCTGAATTCGGAGAGTTAATGTTTAAATACAGTGCTATTTTATGCAATTTTAACAAGATGAAAAAATGGAGAGACTTTTTAATGTTTAATGTTGTAATATTTAATAGTTTGTGTTACGTACGTGTTTTTGGAGGTTACCACTGTGGTGATGTGTAGAGCATGTGCTCAGGGTCAGGACCTGCTAATGACAATTAAAGCTGTTTTAATAATAGAAAACAACTACTTTGGGCATTCCATTGATGTAACAAAACCATCTTCTGGCTAGCCAATAAGATTTTGTGAAAGGTTTTCTTGTTAGATAACATTTGTAAAGTTGTAATTACACTGGATTATTTGTTATGGTTTTTGTTTGATATTCATTTTAGAATAATTAAACGTAATAGTTTTGAACAAAATGAAGAATGCTAACCTGATTCAACTAAATGTCATTGAAATAACCTTACGTAAAAAAACGTAAGTTTACTGGAAAAAAAACCTATTAATTAAATGCAACATAACCCAGCTACTTGGAACCAGTTGACATCAAAACGTTAAAGGACAACTCTGGTGAGAAATGAACCTAGGTGTAATTAACAGATGGTTACAGAGTAGATCGTTCTCTGGGATGTGTTTTCATGGAAATCGAATGTAAAGAGTTTTATCTCTAAAAACAGATTAGCTTATAACACTAGTCTATGGGGCACAGGGTAGTAAAATTAAATCGCTAGTTAATACCACTAACAAGGCTCAAAATAGCCTCACACTAACCCAGTAGCATAATGAGGGTCCCTACATGCAAACCGAAGCATTGAGAACTCTGAAGTGTACAAACAGTTTAATAAGAAGATACTTTATAAACACAGCGCATAACGCGTTCACGGACAGGCGCCATCTTGGAAAACAGTCTCGACTCGTCAAGCCACGAGCGCTCTTCTAAGTGATGAACTGTGACTTGGAATCTCATTTGGTCTGTTGTTTCCGGAAGAAAACACTGAACGCAACAGAAAAAATAAATAAAAATGTCCATGTTATTACATTTCACAAACTTAATTCCTATCGACCAGCTCACTTAGAACAGCACTCATAGATCAATTCGTCGAGACTGTTTTCCAAGATGGCGCCTGTCCGTGAACGCGTAATGTACTGTCTTTATAAAGTATCTTCTTATTAAACTGTTTGTACATTTACAAAGTTCTCAATGCTTCGGTTTGCATGTAGGGACCCTCATTATGCTCCCGTGTTAGTGTGAGGCTATTTTGAGCCTTGTTAGTGGTATTAACTAGCGATTTAATTTTACCACCCTATAAGCGAATCTGTTTTTAGAGATAAAACTCTTTACATTCGTGAAAATTTTCATGAAAACGCATCCCAGAGAATGATCTACTCTGTAACTATCTGTTAATTACCGCTAGGTTCGTTTCTCACCGGAGTTGTCCTTTAAGTAAATCCAACGTATCATTTTTTGAGTGCATACCAGTAGTTCAATGTCACATCAAAACTTCCTCTTTTGTTAAAAAGAAATGAGGGAAATGAAAGAGATAAACAAGCATTGATTCCAAATATGATTTTAGTCATTCATCTGCAAAATGAGGTCTCACACCATCTTCTTCAATGTAGCCGTGTATAGTGATGCACAGAGGACACAAAAAGAGAGTTCACGGGTCCCATCAAAAAATGCCACCAGCATCCCATCAGCGGCCGAACGCTCCTGCAATGTCAGCACATTCATGCTTGATGTCTCTTTCTCCTCCTCTATCTCTCATATGTGTGTCTTTCACCCAGTCACTCCATGCAATTATGTGCATCCGTGCAATGAGGTAGAAAAATATGGAAACCGACACACACAGAGCAGCAGACCCGGATACGAATGCAGTCGCGGTGCCGAGTTTCAGTCGATATTGTCCTTCGAGACTGAGCTGTTGAAGTCACCTGCTTCTCAAAGAGTTCATGAAGGAGATGTTCTCCTTTCTTGTCATAACTATCCTCAACGTCTATTTTCCAGCATGCTCCAACTTTAAAGAGTGTCGTTTAATTCCAGCTGCCCTACCTGGGAAACTAATGAGGCGTCTTTAAATGTGATTATTGCAACAGATGCAATATGTTTTCTGTGCCTATATAATGAGTTTGTTTTGTGCCTGACTGCTTGTGGTATTGTTCAGCGCCCGGGACGCGTCAAAGGTTGCTTCCAGGAGTGGAAGGCTACAATTACAGTCGAGATCTGTATAACCTGTGCATGCTTTATTATGCAACCCCAAATCAGAAAAAGTTGGGACAGTATGGAATGTGCAAATAAAATAAAAAAGAAGTGATTTCTAAAATTACTTTGACTTGTATTTCATTGCAGACAATATGAACACAAAATATTTCATGTTTTGTCTGGTCAACTTCATGTCATTTGTAAATATGCATCCTTTCCTGTCATTCAGACCGACCTGCAACACATTTAAAAAAAAGTTGGGACAGTAAAGCATTTACCACTTTGTAATGTTGCCATTCCTTTTCACAACACTTAAAAGACGTTTAGGGACTGAAGACACCAAGTGATGAAGTGTTTCAGGTGTAATTTTGTCCCATTCTTCCTGCAATCAAGTCTTATGGTGGGCAACAGTACGGGGTCTTCGTTGTCGCATTTTGCGCTTCAAAATGCGCCACACATTCTCTATTGGAGACAGGTCGGGACTGCAGGCAGGCCAGTCAAGTACCCGTACCCTCTTCCTCCGCAGCCAGGACTTTGTAATGTGTGCAGAATGTGGTTTTGCATTGTCTTGTTGAAATGTGCATGGACGTCCCTGGAAAAGATATCTTCTTGAAGGCAGCATATCATGCTCCAAAATCTCGATGTACTTTTCAGCATTAATGGTGCCTTCACTGAAGTGCAAGTTACCTTTGCCACTGACACAACCCCATACCATGATAGACCCTGGCTTTTGGACTTGTTGCTGGTAACAGTCTGGATGATCCTTTTCTTCTTTGGTCCGGAGCACACGGCGTCCATTCCTCCCAAAAAATACTGATTCATCTGACCACAGTACTCATTTCCACTGTGTGATGGTCCATCCCAGATGCCTCCGTGCCCAGAGAAGTCGACGGCGCTTCTGGACACTGTTAACATAAGGCTTCCTCTGGGCACAGTACAGTTTTAACTGGCATTTGTGGATGTAACTACGTATTGTGGTACTTGACAAAGGTTTGCCAAAGTAGTTCTGAGCCCATGTGGTGATATCGCTTATAGATGAATGACGATTCTTGATGCAGTGCCACCTGAGGGATCGGAGATCACGGTTGTTCAGCTTAGGCTTGCGGCCTTGTCCTTTACGCACTGGAATTCCTCCAGATTCCTTGAATCTTGTAATTATGTTATGCACTGTTGAATGTGAAATATCCAAATCTCTTCCTATCTTTCTTTGAGGAACATTGTTTTTAAACATTTCAATAATTTTCTCACGTATTTGTTGGCAAACTGGCGATCCTCGGCCCATCTTTGCTCCTAAAGGATTAGATCTTTTTTGGATGCTGCTTTTGTACCAAATCATAATTTCAATCACCTGTTGACATCACCTGTTTCAAATCACATCATTATTTAACCCTTTTACCTCATTACTAGCCCTAAATTGCTCCTGTCCCAACTTTTTTTGAAATGTGTTGCAGGTCTGAATGACAGGAAAGGATGCATATCTACAAATGACATGAAGTTGACCAGACAAAACATGAAATATTTTGTGTTCATATTGTCTGCAATGAAATACAAGTCAAAGTAAATTTCGAAATCACTACTTTTTCTTTTTTTTATTTGCGTTTTCCAAACTGTCCCAACTTTTTCTGATTTGGGTTGTAGAAAATGTCCTTGGGCGTTAAACTCCTCCCAGACGTTTGGAAAAGAGGGCATTTTTAAAGAATAGATTATTCAAATTTAAATTCTGTCATTAATTACTCATCTTCTTGTTGTTTCAAACCTGCCTAATATCAGACGTCAGGCAGAATGTTCACCCTGTTCTTTCCAGTACAATGCAAGTCATTTTCTCATTTCATGCCTCTCAAATCTCATTTGTGGTCATGTATAATCAAATAATGCATTAAAATGCATTGCACCAGCTTGATTCCAAATGTCAATGGTTCTTACAAGGGAATATACCAATATTAAAATTCTGGCCAATAACAATACGATTAATTATTTTCATGTTATAGACGAATAAGTTGAATATTTCTCCTGTTAAATATGAATAGTGTGAGTAAATAAATAAAACATTTTGCCAACACATCATTAAAATGTACAGTATAAAAGCTAGACACTTTGAGATTTGCCAAGGATTCTTCTCTTTATAACTTCTCCTTTTGTGTTGCACCAAAGAAAGAAAACCACACATTTTGGAATGACTGGAGGATGAGAAAATGATGAAAGAGGTTTTTTTGTGTGAATTATTCAGCGGAACATCTGATAGATACGCATACATTCTGTTTCATAAACATCTCAAAAAACATCTACTGAATATCACATATGTTTGAGTAATACATAGCAGAACAAATGCTCTCAGAATCACATATTCAAGATAAAAAGTTGTTCTTTTAGAAGGGAAATGCACAACTCTGGGAACAGTTTCCACGGGAATCTCCTGTCAGATCACTTACAATTGTCTATGTCACTTCTTTATGAATATCATTCAAAACTATTCCAATGAATCTGACTTTAATTAGGGATTTGGGAGCTATTCATGGAGCCGAATTAGACTGTATCAAAAGACATGATTCTTTTTGAAGGAAGAGGCTGAACCTTCTCGTCCACTGTCATCTCCGCGGTGAAACGAGTGTAAAAATGCGTCTCCAGAACAAGCAGCTGCCTTGTATGCCTCAAAAGAGGGTAAACATAATCATTTACAGTAATGACACTCATTTGAAAAACTCTCCCTGCGTATTACAGCCACAGGAACTAGATTAGAGCCACTGAGCCAAAAACACTTAGAACAGCCGCATATTCAGTAATGATAAATGTGTGTTTAACGGGTAATTATTCACAAGTGAGCTGCTACACCTCAGTAGGGCTTGTTTGGGAAACAAAGCCAGGTCTTGCGGTGTGATCCGATATTTTCTCCATCTATCTCTCTTCATCCTTGGCTTTCTTTCTTTGACTATCTCTCCATCTCTTTCGTTTTCCCCTATATTTCAGTGTTCAGAATAGTATAATAGCATACTGTATACTGCATACTGACTGCCATAATTAAAATAGTATGCAATGTAACATTGTTTCTACTACTGGGAAGAAAATAAGATGTAGGCCTGCGTACAGAAAATTATTATTTATTACATACTGTTTCATGAGTTTATAATTTTCACTGCTCTCAAATCTCACATATATATTAATATATGCTCCATTAAGATGCATTGCACCAGTCTTGATGCCAAATATCACTGGTTCTAAGGCATACACCTAAATAACAATAAGATAAGCTGGCAATTGTTTCATGTTATAGCTGTATTAAATGGTAAATGCTACTATTTTATGTAAATAATTTAAAAATAAAACAATACAAAATAAAATTTTGTTTTAACTGATATGAGTAAATTTAGGAATCACAACATTAAAATGTACAAGATGAACAATATGAGTGGATGGATGGATGGATGGATGGATGGATGGATGGATGGATGGATGGATGGATGGATGGATGGATGGATGGATGGATGGATGGATGGATGTGTAACGGTGACGGCTCTATAAATAAATTCACACACAAAAAAAAATTCAACTAATTAGTTAATTTAGATTTAGGTCAGTTAGTTCGGGCGCCAGACAGGCAATCATGTCAATAGTTTGTAATGCAAATAAACTAGATAGTATAAGTTCCACACGTTACATAAATCAACTCAAGATAAAGATAAAGTTCAGTATAAACATCACAAAGGACATATGGTGTGGTTTAGAAGAAATGTGTTTCACAAAAGGAAAATTAAAGAAAAAAAATGAAAAACTGATAAACACATCAAACATAGTACCAAACTGAATTCAAATTCATTTCCATTTCAAAAGTCCCAGATTCCTGATTTCTCACAAACACCATAAGAAACACAGTAAAAATTGGAGCAAAGAAAAGTAATGGTGAAACAAAGAAAAAAGCAGATTACAAATAAAATGAAAATATAGAAACTACTCACGTATTACTTTGAAAGTAACTAAAGGGAAGTGTGGAAAGTGCTGAGGTGAATTATGTGGGTGGATGCGGGGAAAGACCAGCTGGTGAGTATATCGAGAAGCCACGACTTTCAGCAATTGGAGACTTTTAGTCGGACGATCGTCAATCAAGCTGTTTGAAAACGCTCAGCGCGGGAGACTCTTGAGGTTGGGAGTGTGTTGTATCCTCCCGCGTCCACTCCAGCAATGGCCTAGCGTCCGCTGAGAAGGATAACGTCACCTGCATTTCTTTAATGTTTTCGTGAAGTGAGCACCACCGAAACAGTTCTCCCATTTAACGCGGAGTTCTTGGCTGCTTGTCAGCGCAGATGAATTGAGGCTACAAGGTTCTCACCTGTCTCGCACTCCAGCACAATCTCAACCACCACTCTAAAACAAAACTCCCCCCCTTTTCCATTTTCCCTTTTATGTGATTACCTCATTTCCTTTTACCATTTGGTAAACGGAAATGGGTGGAGATTATATTTGTTTTTGTTTAGATTTTTCTTCATTTCAGCTTTATGGATGGATGGGTGGGTGGTTGAGTGGATGGATGGGTGGGTGTTTGGATAGATGGGTGGATAGATGGATGGTTGGGTGGGTGGATAGATGGCTGGGTGGGTGGGTGGATGGATGGATGGATGGATGGATGGATGATGGATGGGTGGATATATGATGGATGGGTGGGTGGTTGAGTGGATGGATGGGTGGGTGGGTGGGTGGATAGATGGGTGGGTGTGTGGATGGATGGATGGATGGATGGAGTGATGGATGGATGGATGGATGATGGATGGGTGGGTGGTTGAGTGGGTGGATGGGTGGGTGTTTGGATGGATGGGTGGGTGGGTGGCTGGATTGATATACATACACACACTTTTTTATTCTATAGATGGAAGGTTTTCTGTGACTTCAGTTTGATTTATTTCTTACTTTAAACTTATTTTACCATTTTAAACCTCTCACGAGTTTTACTCTGATGCAGAAACAGAAATCCGTACTTTTGCGTTCTCTTCAGAACTGGCGTCAAGCAATGATCTGAACCGCCACCCCTGGTAACTAGGGTCCTAGAAACACTGTTCTATATAGCAGGTGAATTTGAGTGAATTGCATTGTGGGATACAGTTTTCCATGCAGTGTGTTCTGGTTGTATTCTGTTTGGCAGATATTCAAGTAGAATAACACTGCATACTGCAAAAATATGAAGTGGCATTTCTTTCCAAACATACCCGTATCTCTCCAAGTTGCCGTCCCACGCCATCTTACTGATTCTTCTCTTCTGTCCTCCATCTCTCAGCCAGTGTCTATTGATCTCTGGCCCAGGGATTCTCTGCAGGATGGATAGCACTCAGCCTCAATAATGGCAGCTGTTTCTTGTCCCATTCTGCCCGTGCTAAGCGCCACGTTGAAAAGCGAGAGAACAGGGGAGCTGAGAGACACAGATAGACAAAAAGAGCCAAAGATGAAAGAGTCACCAAAATGAAAGCTTACTCCATTATCAGGTTACACCAACATTCGCTCGGGCAGCTTAATCTCTCCCGAACGGGGGATGTGTTTTACTGTCTACACACCCTGGAAAAGGGAGGAAAGGTTTATCTGCAGGTTGAGCTCAGGTGGGGTTCACATAGAGGTCAGGATCAACTTCAGCCAGGCGGACGGTCATAAGAAACATTTCACCAATGAAAGGAATACATATTCGGTTACAACAGCAGCAGCTATACGCACTGTGAGCGTTTGCTTATTGTCGTTATCATTATTAGGCTATATAATTCTAGGAGTTCAATTGATTCCTAATTTGCACTCACTACAAGAAAAACCAGAGAGAACAGCATGTTTATCATTCCTATAATAATCAGAAGAGCTGAACTTCCATTGATGGCCACCTCATTTTTATTGTTGAAAGATTGAAGAGCTACTCAAGCCATTTGCTTGTATTTTTTTTATTATTTTTTTCAAAAACTGCTGATCTACTGGGATTTTCACGCACAACCAGAGAACATGCCTTGTTGAGAGGTCAGAGGAGAATGACCAAACTGGTTTGAGCTTATAGAAAGGCAAGAGTTACTCAAATAACCACATCTCCTAACACACAACACGTTATATCTTGAAGTAGATGGGCTACAGCAGCAGAAGAACACAACGGGTGCCACTCTTGTCAGCTAAAAACAGGAAACTGAAGCGAGCACACGGAAAGCCGCGTCTCAGACAGCTCATTAATATTGAGTTCCCGTTCGGTCAGTCACGTTCGACGCTACACCGGACTGACATCTTGGGGTCTCGTCTGGGAGACATTAGTAACGAAATTTTTTCCATTCAGTCAGTCACGTTCGGAGGGGTTTTATTACTAACCTAGACATTTTCTTTCACGTCTTGTGCTTCACAAATTCACAGAAAAATTATGTCAACATGCCCGTCTTGGTGAGTATCAACAGATATAGTCAGATATGTCTTAAAGGGTTAGTTCCCCCAAAAATTCGGTCATTAATTACTCACCCTCAAGTTCAACACCCGTAAGACCTCCGTTCATCTTCAGAACACAAATGAAGATATTTTTGTTGAAATCCGATGGCTCAGAAAGGCCTTCATTGACACCAATGTCATTTCCTCTCTCAAAACCCATAAAAGGCACTAAAGATGTCATTACAGAGCCCATCTAACTACATTGGCTGTACAATAATTTTATGAAGCGACGAGAATAGTTTTTGTGTGCAAAAAAACCTTAATAACTTATATAGTGATGGGCCGATTTTAAAACAAAGCTTCGATTCCGTTCCGTTATGAATCAGTGTTTCGATTTCGGATGAATCGACCGATTCATGACCAAATTTTAATTTTTGGGTGAACTAACCCTTTAAGTTAATGTAAACAGTCGAGAAAGACAGCATGTGAACAGTATCAATGTTCTGGATCAGTGCCTTACATTTACATTTATGCATTTGGCAGACGCTTTTATCCAAAGACTTACATTGCATTCAAGGTACACATTTAACATTTTTGTCAATTATTGCTTTCCCTGGGAATCGAACCCATGACCTTGGCGTTGCTAGCGCCATGCTCTACTCATTGAGCTACAGGAAAGACAAAAAGGCTGCTGTCTTAAAGTGACAGCAGCCTATATTCAAACTCACTGTGTTTTTATTGTTAATAAAACAACAAAAGACAAGGAAATCTTTGGATTGATTAGCCCTCTTGTCCTTGGTGTGAAAATATGGATCTCAAAATCAAAATACAGTCACTGCTGGAAAGGGTTTAAATATGCAAAAGATGCTGGAAAACAAAACAAAAAAAGTTAAAATTAAAATAAATAAAAAATCTGAAGAACATTGGGGAGTTTAAATGCTAAGGATAAACAAGACCATCACAAAACTAAACAAAAAATATATTTTAAAAAATGGGAAAAAAGCAGGGGGTTGGTCTTGCCGACTATATGTAGAATATCATAGCCAGGACAATACCAAATACAATTTTCACAGATTCTGCAAGGGGTGTGTAAACTTTTGAGTATATATATATATATATATATATATATATATATATATATATATATATATATATATATATATATATATAATCCCCAAAATGTATGATTAATGTGAGCAGATGTAAGTACATCTGCTTAATCTATCATGTCCTTCCATGACACTGAGCTGTAAATGTCTAGCTAAATCAAAACGATCAGTTTTAAGTGCATGATTTGGGAGTGTGCACCTGCCACTAGCGCCCATGAGGCATCGGAGTAATGTGATGTCAGCAGGGTTATTCGGAGGTTACCCTGGCAAAGTCAAAGTCAGCTGCACTTTTCTCCATAAGTGACCTTGCTAAACTGCACACCATACATTTCCACCACATGATCACATAACATTGCAAGGAATGGGAATGTGGCTTGATGTTTACGGCTTTCTTTTTTCTTTTTTCATATGACACACTATAAAATTATAGGTGGCAGGACAATTCAGCTGCATTTCTCCTGAATTTCTGTAAATGTATTATGCATGAATGTGTCATGGCAATAACAGATGAGAGAGAATAATTAAATGTCAGCAGACAAATGTTTTGTTCTTTAAGAAAAAGTGTTAAGGTGGCATAAATACTGCTTTAAGTGAAAGATCATACTCTTGAAAGCTCAAGGACTCTTCTGGCAGGCAAAATTATTTCTGTCCAAGTGCATTGTGGGATAGGAAATGGTTGACATTTCTTGAAATATGGCATTGCTGGGATTGTGTTCTCTCAACTCAGGTATATTGCCTGAGCTTAAAAAATAAAACAAGATATCTACTTCTACTTTTTCTCCATAGTCAACATAAAATGAAAATGTATCCCATTTACTTTTTTTAATATATACTCTTGGGTCTACTTTGCACAATTCCTCAGTAACCTTATTCAAAAGAAAATAATCAAAAATGTATAATTTGCTTAATAAAATGTTTATTTTCAGGATGATGTAACCAAGGCCTTTTGTATAACTATTAGATTTAGATTTTATTTTATTTTATTATGTTTGTGACTAGTCTAACAGTCAGAGCTACAATTGGGACTGTTGCTGATTGCTGGCAGCCACTGAGAGGACGTTGTTCGTCGTTTCACCGTTTTCCACCGCTTCTCTGATGTTTATGTTTGAATTTCTGCGGTTGGTTCTGGTTTGAAGGACATTTGATGTTGCTCGCCGCGGCTGCTCACTGGTGTTCTCCCTCAGGCTTGAGCTGTATGGTGGCTGAAGTTTGCACCGGGCTAGCGTCATCCGGGCCAGCGTCATCGGCGTCCGGCATGATGTTGGGCTGCGCCGCTGTTCCATCTTGCATTACGGTCGTGGAGCGGCTTGGACTTCTGCGCGGACCCCGGTGTGTCCACAGAAGTGCCCGGAAAAATGTTCTGCCTCCTGCATGGCGATGCCCATCGTCTGAATCGTCATGAAGACCCATCATCTGGTCTTCAGCTGTCATGCCTCGACAACGTCATCAGGACACTGCCGCTAGGAGAAATTTAAAACATGGAGTGGACCACAGTGTGCTGCGGAGCTAACGGAGACTTCCACATTTCAGCTCTGTTTCCTGTTCACCATCAACTCTGTTTCTGTTCACCATCAGCTCTGTTTTCTGTTCACCATCAACTCTGTTTCTGTTCACCATCAGCTCTGTTTTCTGTTCACCATCAACTCTGTTTCTGTTCACCATTAGCTCTGTTTTCTGTTCACCATCAGCTCTGTTTTCTGTTCACCATCAGCTCTGTTTTCTGTTCACCATCAGCTCTGTTTCTGTTCACCATCAGCTCTGTTTTCTGTTCACCATCAGCTCTGTTCTGTTTTTGTGTTGGTTGATTGTTTGTTGTATTCTATATTTTTACTTGTCATTCATTTTTTTTTTCCTTTGTTGCACTTTGAGATTCTTCGGAATGAAAAGTGCATTATAAATAAAATGTATTATTATTATTATAAATGCCCTCTCTAACTTCTAGAGACTTATGGTTGCATGAGAAGGTAAAATAATTGACATGGAAACAAAACAGCACAACCTAAACCTAACCATAAAGAAACACTAAAAGACGATTTTGCCATTTTTTTTTATTTTCAACATGTCACATATTAGCCTGCATAGCCACAAACCAGTCAGGGTGCCCATATGCTGACCCCTGTCCACCGCCGAAAGCACCAACAATGGGCATGCAAGCATGAGAACTGGACTACGGATCAATGGAAAAAGACTGCCTGCTCTGAATAATCATGTTTTCTTTTACATCACGTGGATGGCCGTGTGCGTCCGTGTCACTTATCTAGAGAACACATGGCACCAGGATGCACTTGTGGCAAGCCAATGGACACAGTGGGATGCTTTGGGCAATGATCTGCTGGGAAACCTTGGGTCCTGTCATCCATGTGGATATAACTTTGACACGTACCACCTACCTAAGCAATTTTGCAGACCATGTACACACTTTCATGGAAACGGTATTCCCTGGTGACTGTAGCCTCTTTCAGCAGGATAATGCGCCCTGCCACAAAGCAAAAATGGTTCAGGAATGATTTGAGGAGCACAATGATGAGTTTGAGGTGTTGACTTGGCCTCCAAATCCCCCAGATCTAAATCCATAAATTTGGCTTTTATCTCTTTTGAGGTATGATTTGTTGCATCTTCTCCTTAAGAACATTTCTAACGTACAGACATTTTTTACTCGAAAGAAGGATGTATCATATACCATCTATCCTTCATTAAAAGATAATTCCTTTTCACCAATGATCTTGGAGAGACCAGCCCTTTATAACAAGTGTATGGTCTGTATTCTTATTCCATAGTCAGCATTAAAATCTGCTGGCTAGGCACAGGTAAACAGAGCTCTTAATTTTGAGTGTGTCTATGATTGATGATTGTAGAGTCTGCTGGGTCGGAAAGCCATCCTGTGTGTCATGCATTAGCACTCGTCACCAGCCCGCTCTCGCGTAAATGTAAATGAATCACTACATTTCTGAAATGAATCGCTACATTTATTCAAAATCAACCGATACCCTTCTTAAAAATGAATCACTTCATTTATTCAAAACAAATCACTACATTTGCTAGAAATGAATCGCCACATTCGTACAAATTAATTGCTACATTTATTCAAAATTATTCCATATAGTTCTTAAATGAATCACTGTATTTATTGAAAATTATTTAAAACACATTAAAAACACATTGATATATTTATTCAAAATTAATTGCTACATTTAATAATCTTTCCCCTGATATGGCCTGTTGCAGAGCTTCAGTGAACATTTTAGTGGATTTAAGATTTTATTATGTGCAGCAAAAATTCAATACAAGCATAAAATCATTTCAATTTCCACCACAGGGAGCAGCAGTAAGGATGTATTTGTGAACTTTTTGTGTTCTGGGTCATATCAGTCTCATACTTTGGTCTGAACTTTAGTTTCTTAGTTGAAGCAGAAGGCCCTTTGAGTTTCCCGAGGAAAACAATGAGTCAGCAGAGATGAGTTGCTGTGGTAACACCGCTTGGCCAACTCCAACCTTTGAACCATTGAGGCGGTTTCATTACTAGCGGTTACTCCAGTTATTTTGATGTTTTAAGTAAATCCGACCATGTGGTTTTGTTATGTAGCTCTTTGGTACACAGAGGGACAGTGTCCTGAAGAAAGAAAAGCTTGTATCATTAAAAGACACTCACAAAGTGTGGTTCTGTCAGGACCACTATCATCAAATATGATTGATTGACTATTTGCATATATTTTGGATTGGTGGTATGGTTCTGTTCTGGGCAAGAACATCCTTCTAGCCTAACATGGATTAGAGCAGCAATAACCCCTCATAGGGTAAACAGAACAGAACCAAAATGATGTATTATGGATATCATTAATGTTTATATTAAATTTACAGAAAAAATCAGAATTTTGCTCTGATTCAAGGGGAAATAGAATACCAAATCCTGACTGGAGGAGCTGGGGATGGAGGAGGGTAAATGAGCTCTGGAGAAACGTGATAGCTGCTGATAGTAGTGAAGGAACTTGTATACGTATGTATGCTATGATAGGCATTGTATTCCTATAGGCAGATGTTATCAGCTGACAGCCAGCTGTTGCAAGTTGGACTAACATGACCTGCCAAAACTGATGCTAGACTTGATTTCCTAATGAAAAGGACTGCGCCTTTGACCAAAAAAAACCTGGTTGCAGTAACTTTTGTGGTATTTAAAGGGTGTGTTAAAAATATGCACCTATAGGCAGGTGCACAATGTGCATACACTTTGCTTATTACACACACAGGGATGCGCAGCAGTAGCCTGGATGCCAGCCGAACTTAGCCCCGCCTACAACATTTTTAGGTCGGGCAGTTCGGTCTGGCCTCGCTCCATAGAGGAGTAATTATCTCCGAACATAAACTGTACGGTCCAATGAAATCATCAGGGCAGAATTTAGACGATGACGGACAGATGATCAACAGTAACGTAATCACGTTAATGGAAAAAAACGCGGACTTGGCAACAGTGCAGTTGAGCTCTGTTGACGTCGCTTGACTAGAATTGAGTAGGACCACGTCGGGCTAACTGAACACTTTTCCAGGGAGAAATCCTTTTATTTTTATTATTTAAAAAATTGTGTGCTGCTGTGTTAGCCTGACGGGGTCATACTCAATTCTAGTCAGAATATAGCTGTGTCCCAAAGTGAAGGGTGCGCACTTCGAAGGCCATGCACTTCGAAGGCCAGACCAGGCCACGCCTTCAAAGTGCACGAAGTGCACGAAGGGCGAACCGAGGGACAGGGTTGCCAGGTCTGAATAATAAAACCCCTCCAATTGTTATTCAAAAGTATCGGAATCACAGCCAGAATGGGCCAAAATATCCCAAAATGCGGGGCGCGGGCAGTAGAAATATTGCTTAAGTAAAGACAACTTAACCTGTGGACTATAGGCCACAAACACCCCAAAGCAACAGTAGCCTAAATGCAGCCCCATTCCAGACTTGGAAACAATGAACCAAGCGTCGTTAATGGACTAGCAGGTTCTGACAACTGACAGCGGACGTTCGTGAGGAGATTTTAAAAAGAGAAATGGAGCATATATATATATATATATATATATATATATATATATATATATATATATATATATATATATATATTTTTTTTTTTTTTTTTTTTTTTTTTGAGCTTTTATTGGGTTTTGACATGCTTCAAAGCCTGCGACGATGGGCTGGACCATAAGCATGTAAATATGTAGTCGGTTAAATATGGTCAAATTGCAAATATTAGTTAACAGTTTATTTCTTATGTTAAATGTAACTGTTACAATATATTTTAAACATTTAGCCTATATACGTCCAAGTTTTTTTTTTTTTTTTAAGTAGGCCTACTTATTTTTATTCAACTCATCATCTCAGATGCATTTTTTATGGCATGCCATGCAGCCGTCGACCGATTCGGCCCCGCAAAGCTGCGGACAGTGGAAATATGCCCTGCTCATCCCAGAAGATGATGTCCCGCTCAGGCCTTACCAGAGTCTCTATTGTGCATTATTCCCCATCCCGGTCCAGCTCCACTCAGCCTTTGGAGGATCGATGTTTCGTTGACCGTCGTCAGTGAACATTCATTCATATATATATATATATATATATATATATATATATATATATATATATATATATATATATATAAACTTTATTTTAGTAGATAAGTCAGCAGTTTTCGTTTGTTTGTATTTTTTCTTATAATTCTGAGTGACAGATGTCACATTTGATTTAGCCTATTTTTCTGTGATATTTGTTTTAGTTACGGTGTTGACATAGGCTACAGCCTAGGCTGTAAGAAAAATAAATGATTGCACGGACAATTCCTATCCAGTGTCTCTCTTTCTGTAAGGGAAATTTAAAAGATAGATTCTGGAAACAAAATCTAAATTTAGCTGGGTCGGGAATAAAATAATTTATAGCGGGTGAGCACGGAGTGAATTTTGCGCGAGCGGAATGGTGCGGTGCGGAATAGCGGGAGCAGGACGAAAATACAGCGCCGCACAGATTATATTTTGAAGGCTATTTAAAGAAATTTTGTATGGGAAAAAAAGAAACAGCGAAAAGGGTGATAATGGACTGATTCCTCTTCTTGAGATAATGGTTGAGAAATAAATAGCATTTAAAAATTGGGAAATTAAAGTTTATCTTGCTCAGGGCAGGGAACTGGGAACTGTGTGAATGCACTAACGTTGGACGTTTTATTTACTTCTAGCGCTTGCGCTGTTGTGTTCAATAGTACCCAGGCTACACTTGAGTTACCGACCGCTACCGTCTTTAACTGGAATCTGATCGAGTGCCGCGGGAATGCGGACCAGTCAAATCCTGTAGTCACCACTGTGCTATGAATTCTGGGATAGGGAAGGCTGCGAAGCTATGTGAAGGTCCCATCTGCTGTACCCTTCCTTTGCCTGAGAACCGAAGGGCGCATTTTGAAGTCGCTCATGAATTGCGGCAGCCTTCGTCGCACCGCTGTAACGCAATCGCACTTCAAATGCGGCCTTCAGAGGTGCAACTCTCCCTTTGGGACAGCCTACGTAGTGCCGCTGTGACGTAATCGCACTTCAAATGCGGCCTTCAGAGGGTGCAGCCTTCACATTGGGACAGTCTTCGTAGTGCAGGTATGACGTAATCGCACTTCAAATGCGGCCTTCGAATTGCGCGCACTTCACTTTGGGACACAGCTTATGAGTCTGAAAGTGCTCCATTAGGCTGTGATTATGGGGCACGCTTTAACCAAACCAGGAAAGACATCAATTGGATAGACCTACAACCAATCAGAGCAACGAAGCGACGCATGATGTTAGCTGTCAAATGTCAACAGAACTCAACTTTGGCTGGCATCAAGGCTAGCGTTCAGTCTTTCCACTCGCAAATTCCGGCATGCAAATACCGAGTCCATCATGGTGTAAGCGCAACTGACTTTTAAAGGGAATGGGAGCTGAGACTCTGATTGGTTTATTGCACGTTACGCCTAAAACACACCCATCACTCATTAAAAGACGAGGCACAATCCTTTTGGACCATGAGCCTGACCCGCTGACCTATTGTTTTTTCATAATCAAACTAGAAAAAGTGAATTCGGACACGCCCTAAGTGCAATTGCAGCATGTGCTTCAGACCATGCACTTATATTGTTAAAATAGGGCCTTAAGTGTCCATAAGGTGGGGGGACAAAATTAACCATTGCAAATGACGCCAATGGTTACTGGTGTCTCTAAAGTGGCCCACTCAATGCTGATATGGTGAAGCTGAAAAGATGAGGAAGGACGGAGACTTAAGCTCATCTCAGAATGAGTAAAAACCAATTACTGAGTCATTTGTTTCACATTTGCTAAGCTCGAGTCAGCCCACCTACACATTGTGCGTGTGTGTCTCCAGGAGACAGCCCAACATGAGAACACGTTTGTCTTGATGTTATCTTAAGATTAATGGGACATTAAATGAAGTCTACTTTAATAAAACCGCAATACCAAATTAAAAAACTGCTGTGCTCTATAACACCATAAAAATGTACAAGGACCTCGAGGCTAATTGCGCTTTACACTAAATGACAAAAATTACATCCACCGATCAAGCAAATGGGCGAAATGGCATTGTGGAGCATTTTATGGACAAGCAGTAAATAAATCAAGACTTGTTTTTACGAAATTCAAGCTGTGTGGTTCATATCAAGCTCTTTTTGCCCCTGGAGACAAATTGGCCTTTCTGTGTCTGTGTCCCCCCCTTCCCATCAGTTTCATATTAGTATCAGCTGGCTAAGAGAATTGCATTTGAACTTCCAGTTCACCCTGTTACTTCTGCTTATCCCAGCCTTCCTCGTTTTCTCTGCTTCCACATTGCTTCCTCTGAACTTCAATCTGATCAAATAAGGGAGGAAATAAGAGAGACCGTCTCCAGCGGCAGAGGTATAGCATCTGCACCGAAATGCTTTTTGAAGAGCAACTGCATGAGAGATGCTCTGTGGCATTTCCTCGGCTGACCCCGCCGTGACCTTTATTCAGAGGAAGACTCTATTTTGATTACTTTTTTGGGGTTATCTTGCGCTCTGTCATCTGGGTTGCCTGTACCCTTTATAACTGGGCTGATTGTGTTTGCCAATTTGTTGCCAGAAGGTTAGCTGCGATAAAAGAATAGAATTATTCCTGTAAGTTATTTTCTTAACAAAACTCATTTGTTGTGTTGTAAAACCTCCTGTCAGACTTACTGTGTGCAGGTTGCTAGTCAGTTTAGTAGCTTTTTTTATTTTTTGCCAGTGAGAAATTCGTCTTTATTGTTGCGATAGTCTTTACTTCCATATTGTGACGTATATCAGAATGAAAGGGCTTATTGAACAGGAAAAAATGCAGGACAGGACTTGATTTTGTCTATTGGTAATTGTAAAATCCAACAGTGAATCAAACTAACACTTTTTAGTTAACTTTACTTAATGTTTTAGCTTAATTGTAAAACTCTAGTATTCTGTACTATTCACGCACTACACAGCTACCCTGACATCATCATACTCAGATTCTAGTCAGAATATGAGTCTGATACTGCTCCATTGGGCTGTGATTATGGGGCATGACCACTGATCTATATAATTCTCTATATCGATCAGTGGGCGTGACCTATACTTGAATGCCTCTACACTCAATTGGATAGACCTACAACCAATCAGAGCAACGGAGTAAGTGACGTACTGTATGTTGAGCGACGCATATTTGTCAACAGATCTCAACTGCACGCACGCTGGAAGAAGTAGAAAAAGAAGTTGAGTGTAAACGGTCTTTGCCGGTGTCGGAATAATATTTTAAGGATACATGAAGTACTTACCAACACGATCATCATTTTTGAGAGAAATTGTAAAGGTGAATGCATGGGGCTTAGAACTCGGCTTAGTTGGCTAAGCTAAGTGCTATCAGATCGTCACCGCGCGTCAAAGCGATTAAGTGCACGCACTGAGACGAGAGAGCTATGTATCAAATCGTCTTAGTTAAGGGAATAACATAGTTTAATATGAAAAAGCGGTGGAGTATCCCTTTAAAGGAACACTCCACTTTTTTTGAAAATTGACATTTTCCAAGTCCCTTAGAGTTAAACAGTTGAGTTTTACCGATTTTGAATCCATTCAGCCGATCTCTGTATCTGACGGTAGCACTTTTCGCGTAGCTTAGCATACATCATTGAATCAGATTAGACCATTAGAATCACTCTCAAAAATGACTAAAGACTTTATTTTTTCAAAGATAATATTTTTCCCATTTAAAACATTACTATTCTGTAGTTACATCGTGTACTAAGACCAACGGAAAATTTAAAGTCTTGATTTTTAGACCGATTATAGACTATTCTCTCATTCCTGTGTAATAATCAGGGAACTTTGCTGCCATGCTATGGCTGCAGCAACGCACTGATATTACGCAGAAAATCTAGCTATATCAGCCTAAAAAATAGTGTTTTTCATTTTCCGTTGGTCTTAGTAGACGATGTAACTACAGAAGAGTCAAGTTTTAAATAGGAAAATATGGTAAAAGTCTTTTGAGTGCGATGCTAATGGTCTAATCCGATTTAATAATGTATGCTAAGCTATGCTAAAAGTGCTGCCGCCAGATACAGAGATCGGCTGAATGGATTCAAAAATGGTAAAACACAACTATTTAACGCTAAGGGACTTGGAAAATTAGCCTTGTCGTATTGCTGCATCTACCACAGCCACCAGGGGTTGGTATGACTTCCCCACCAGGGGTGAAGGGCTGGGTGTTTGCAGTTTACCTTGTAGAGTTTTCTTTGTTTGCCGGCAAGCCCGGGGAACTGATGAAATGATGGGAGTACAACGCTGGCCAACTTACTGTCCAAGTGATGTTTATTTAGACAGCTGTCGCTACACACGTGCTCAAAGTAAATTCCCAACAAAAATAAAGAAATAAACAAAATACTCAAATTAAACAACACAAAACATTAATACTTGTGCTAAGAACAGCAAACTAGGCATTAGGCCTCACCTCACAGCATAGCCATACAAGCTACAGCCCTTGTGCTGTCTCTGGCCCCACTACCTGAACCTACCAACACTCAGGCTTGTGTAAGCAAATTTCCCGCCAAACACTCATCGATCATACCATCTACGGGGGTCGACTCAGCTAACACCCCTAACACAAGAATAATGGTTTAGACCAACAGTGCTATCACATTCACATTTAAACATAATTCAAATCATGAATATCATTGATCACACTATAAACAATGCTAAATAAAAAAATATAACAGTCCACAAAGTCTGGGTTCAATAGCTGCCCTCAGCTAAGCAACTCGGAATGAACCCAAGACTTTAAGACAAATTATAATCATGAAACTAATAAACAAAAATCATGAAAATAATAAATCAAAACAACAATAATAATGTGAACGGATGTTCACGTGATGATGAGCCCTGTGTTCATCATCACAAGCCTATTTTCAAAAAAAGTGGAGTGTTCCTTTAAGTCCAGACCGAACTTCTCGACCTCAAATGTTGTGGGCGGGGCTAAGTTCTGACAGAAGTACTGGCATCCAGGCTACATTAGAGCTGCATGATTCTGGATAAATTGAGAATCATGATTTGTGTGTGTGTGTGTGTGTGTGTGTGTGTGTGTGTGTGTGTGTGTGTGTGTGTGTGTGTGTGTGTGTGTGTGTGTGTGTGTGTGTGTGTGTGTGTGTGTGTGTGTGTGTGTGTGTGTGTGTGTGTGTGTGTGTGTGTGTGTAAAATGGAGAATGTGATTCTCCCACGATTCTGAAGGGGGAAAAAAACATGCAAACTACAACTAGAGGTTCTGACAAAATGGTAATTCCTTGAGTATATTTAAAATGTATGTTAATTTGAAAAAAATAAATGATAATATTTGAATGGAGTCAATGTCTCATTCATCATGATTTATTTTGTTGTTGAATGAATCAGCGTTTGTGAATAAATTCAATGATTCAATGACAAACACTCACTTGTCACCACCTTCTGGTGTAACGATGAGCAATACAATACAAGTGTCAAAATACTGATCAATACCGTGCTTATGTCCAAACTATAAACTTTTATACATTATAAACATGTTTGCAACATATAAATAATGATAATGGGTTGTAGAAGCTGCTTCATACTTACTCCTGAACAGCAGCAGCGCGAACGCAGGTTTGAATGTTGGAGTGTGATGATCGAACCTTCAAAGGTTAACCAAAGTCTTCGTTTTAAACAGTTTCACATCACAAGCGTCAGCGGAGCGCAAGCAGCACGTGTTCTGTCACTGCCCATCATGAATGCGAGCGTTCACATTAGAAGAGCTGGGGCAGATCCTCTCACGGAGCATGTCCGCCAGCGTGGAACAGAGAAGGGTTTTCAACTCATTTCTAATGGAAGTTTATTGGAATGAATTGGAAATGCTCACTCTGCTCCGCTTGCTTCACACCAGTGGACACCTGTCATTCATTAACATGGGCAGCGGCAAAACACACTGATCTCTCTCCACTACTTGCAATGTGAGACGTGCATAAAAGACATACAATCGTGGTCATTTAGGAATAAGATGATGTGTGTGTGTTTAAATCGAGACTGCAATCTTTAACGATTAATCGTGCAGCTCTACTATACATTATTTAGTCAGAAAACCCAAGTTAAGATTAATTGATTGGTTTGAGTGCCATTTGTCAAGCAAAAAAATAAATAAATCTCCATTATGTTGATCAGTGTTCCCTTTTGTTGGGCACTTGGAACTCATTCATATTATTGTAATTCCCTTATTATTGATGCAGCGATGCAACAAGAAATCACTGTTCTTTGGATTCAAAGGAAGATAAGTAACAAATTACTTTTAAAAGTTGACCTGGCTTCTGACTGAAGTCATTATTTTTGTTTGCTTTTGCGCACAAAAAGTATTCTCGTCACTTCATAAAATTAAGGTTGGACCACTGGAGTCACATGGACGATATTACTGACATCTTCATTTCTGGATCTTGAAAGTGTTGCTCTCTATGGAGGGGTCCGAGCGCTATCGGATTTCATCAGACATATCTTCATTTGTGTTCTGAAGATGAACGAAAAAGTCTTACTGGTTTGTAACGACATGAGCAATTCATTTTTGGGTGAACTATCCCTTTAATGTGTGTTTAAAGAGTTAGTTCACCCAAAAATGAAAATTATTTCATTAATTACTCACCCTCATGTCGTTGGACACCTGTAACACCTTCGTTCATCTTCGGAACACAAATGAAGATATTTTTGGTGAAAGCTGATGGCTGAGAAAGGCTTCAGAAAGGCCTCCATTGGCATTCAGGACATTTTCACTGATCCACTCACAAGACCCAAAAAGGCACTAAAGACGACATTACAAAGTCCATCTCACTACAGTGGCTGTACAATAATTTTACAATGCGACGAAAATAGTTATTGTGCACAAAAATCTAATTATTCTAACCCTTTAATGAAGAAGTGGACAGCCATTTCTATTTCAGGTGTGCTTTCTATAACCTATTAACTAAAATCCAACATTCTTGGTTTATCCAGTGTATTGGAACAAAGATCTGCTTGTGACAACAAAGGAAAACACACATTATTTCTGCCAGTCCATTTCCCTCATCCACATTGTTTAAATTTGCGCAGCTCAGTGTGAAGCTGACGTTGAAATCCATGTATGCTGACAAACTTAGGGAGCGGAGAGATGGTCTCTGTGCATATATGCTCTTGCTGATAGGCAGATGTATAATTGTATGTACAGTCACCATCTGGCTGTGGCGATCAGTCTGAGGCAGTGCAAAGGTTCGAGAGCCTGCTGTTCTACCAGATCTTAATTCCTTCATATTTAATGCATCTTGCTGTTTTTCTCTCTGGTCCTATATCTTTCTCATTTCATGCTACATTATGTATTGTTCACCTCAAGTATTCCTGTATGATTTAGACATTTAGAATTTATGCCATTTAATTGCTATAATTCACTGCCAAAATATCTCTCACACCTTCTCAACTAAAGAAGCTTACACGTACATAGTGTTTCTTCCATTACAGACACTTGGATCCCAGGGGTTGATTTTTATCCAAACTTACAGAATTCGATATTTCTCTTTTTTATATGAAGTTCGCATTAAAAATTGTCTTGACTTGGACACATTTTAACCATGACATTTTTGCCCTGACGAAGGCAGTGCATCTGCCAATATGAATTGGCTTTTGGTACTTTCATAATAAAACAAAGCATTTTACAACAGGATATTGAGTGCCTTGGGCATTTTTAATATTTTACCTTCACTTAGTTTTGCAAGTTAAAATTCCTTAAATAGATGCTGTTTTACCCTTTTCCCAGGCTTTCAGTCTTAAAATCTGATAATTCATCATAGAAATATGAATATGATTTTTTTAAATCTTTAATAATCCAGATGAAAAATTTAACAATAATAAATCACTGCAAGAATCTGTAAATGATTTATCATGGTTAGCATGGTTCTGCTGTATTTCCATCATTTTGTCTCAATCATCTCAATATTCGCGTCCCTGTGTGTGTGATAAGCAGAGTGTACATGCGTTGTACAGAGCCGGATCTCATGAAAATGCGTATAAATAGTACGAGTTTGCAATCTCATGGAATGTATACGTGCGTATGGTACGCGGTTTTTCACGTGCATATGATACGCACTTTATGGCGCATTATACATACGAACATACGAAAATATAACTGCGTCAAACTTAAACACTTGCGCGTTGAACTATGATAGGGCACAAGTGTGCCACACAAGTCCTGAAAAGTGAAGCAAAAATGCTTTGATAGCCCCCAGGTTGCTAGATGCAGTATAAGTCATAAACCCACCCTTTCCATGTTATCAAATGAGATGTGAGACAAACGAAACAATCAAATTACACTTCGAGTAAATGTTTTCCCAAAGATGGTTTCTGTCATTTTAGGTAGTATTTTTCACACTGTAGTAATACGGTAGTAAGTTGAAGTGTCCTTTCAAAAGTGTCCTTAAAAACAAAATCAGGTTTTAGTTAGTTATTTGATGCTATAAAAACTGCAGTGTGACGTACTGTACTAATGGTCATTCTGCGGGAGTGTGGAGAAGATGCCACGGCGAAATCAGCACGATGTCAGACCCATATCGGGACATTGGCGGCTTTTCTACAATGGAAGAGAGTGAAGGTCATCTTTTTTACAGTCTATGTTATGTATACACACATAACATAGATGTTAGTCATTGTTAGCATCTCTTAAATGGACTAAGAGTGTGTTAAAAATGTCAAAAGTACCCATATTTAAAGAAACACCCATCTATGTACACCTTCCATATCGATAGATCTGAAATCTCAGCACTTTATTTGTTTTCAAATGGAGTAGTTGGAAGTAAAGGAAGTGGATTGGGTCTCAGACTCTCCATTCTCTTTCCTGAAAACCAGTCAAGATGTGGCAGCCTTTAAGACGGGGGTCTTATCAATACACCCTACTCCCAAATCCCCCTCTGCGCTCACAAAGCTTCTCTCCCCAGACTCCAGCTGTAATAAACCACCTCTTTTTGAACTGGAGTCTGGGTGAATATCTTTGCGAGGGGAAAAAATGAAATTCAATCCACATCATTAATGTGTGGATGGTGTTTGTATGGAGGTGGGGAGGCGGGAGGGGGGCTACACTGAAGCTGTGAGAAATTTGTGTCTGGAAGTGTGTGCATTTATGTGTGTTGGATTGTTAGGTTAAGCAAAGGGCTTTTATGACTATATATTTCTTGTGTTGCTTGCATTATGGTATTTTTGGAGATTTTTGAGTTTTCATACATTCTTCAAATCAGTTTGTAGATTCTTTAAAGTAAGGCTCTGAGTTCACTATAAGTTAAGCTTTATCAGCCCAATTTGAGGCAAAATGTCGCTTACTACACAAAATAATTCTTCCCTCAATAAAAAATCAGTTACAGTAGGGCATGTACAATGGGTAATATGTTAAAATAAGTGCTGTTTTAAATGTATAGCAGCAAGACTTAAATGTGTGCTATTATTAGCCTAGTGTGATACAGTGTTCAATTTGTGAACCTTGTCTATGCAAAGTTTTATTAATTATTTCCAACCCCTGCCATGTAATAAGAAAAAAAATGAAAAAATATGATTTTAAACCAGGAACATTCCTTATAAGCACCAGTACATAGTACATTTCTAATATAAAAAAAACTGAAAACGACTGTGGTATTGACCAACTGAAACCTATAGTCTAAAGTCAACAGCATAGTATTTTTGGTGTTATTTATAGGGTGTGTTAGTAATATGCATATTGGCGCCAATACTCTTACCATACACACTGATGCACAGAAGCACACAAACATTTTCATATATTACAAATAAAAGGATCCCTATCTGAAGAAGCATTCAGTTTTTCCGTTTGCAAACTCCGCCATGTAAATAGTGAATCCGCTATGGCGCTTTTAAAAGGAATGGGAAATTAAACTGATTAATGCATGTTACACCCAAAACACACCCATTACTCATTGAAACTAGAACTAGGGACAACTCTTTTAGAAAATGCACCAGGCGCTATTTTCCCAGTCAATAAACTAGCAAAAGTGGATAACGGACCTGTGTCATGCACTTTAGGCCAATGCGCTTAGATCTTTAAAATAGGGCACATATACTTTTCTGTCAGTACATTTAGAGATGGTTCACCCAAAAATAAAAATTACACCATGATTTACTCCCCCTCAAGCTATCTTAGGTGTATACAATTGGGGTTGTAATACAAAATGTCCTTGCTAATCTATAAGCTCTATAATGGCAGCCCAAAAAGTTCATCCATCCATTATAAAAGTAACCCACACGTCTCCGAGAGGTTAATAAAGGCCTTCTGAAATGGAGCGATGCGTTTGTGTAAGAACAGTGTCCATATTTAAAACTTTATAAAGTAAAATATCTACAGACCTGATTCCAAAAAGTTGGGACACTGTACAAACTTTGAATAAAAAAGAATGCAATAATTTACCAAACTCATAAACTTTTACATAAATATTTTATTCACAGTAGAATATAGATCTCATATCAAATGTTGAAATTGAGACATTTTGAAATGTCATGGCAAATACTGGCTCATTTTGGGTTTCATGAGAGCTACACATTCCAAAAAAGTTAGGACAGGTAGCGATAAGAGGCTGGAAAAGTTAAATGTACATATAAGGAACAGCTGGAGGACCAATTTGCAACTTATTAGGTACATGGGCAAAATGACTGGGAATAAAAAGAGCCTATCAGAGTGGCAATGTCTCTCAGAAGTCAAGATGGGCAGAGGATCACCAATTCCCCCAATGCTGCGGCGAAAAATAGTGGAGCAATGTCAGAAAGGAGTTTCTCAGAGAAAAAAAATGTTGAACAAAAAGTTTGAAGTTATCATCATCTACAGTGTATAATTTCATCCAAAGATTCAGAGAATCTGGAACAATCTCTGTGCGTAAGGGTCAAGGCTGGAAAACCATACTGGATGCCCGTGATCTTCTGGCCCTTAGATGGCACTGCATCACATACAGGAAGGATACTGTAATGGAAATCACAACATGAGATCAGGAATACTTCCAGAAAACATTGTCGGTGAACACAATCCACCATGCCATTCGCCATTGCCGGCTAAAACTCTATAGGTCAAAAAAGAAGCCATATCTAAACATGATCCAGAAGCGCAGGCATTTTCTCTGGGTCAAGGCTCATTTAAAATGGAATGTGGCAAAGTGGAAAACTGTTCTGTGGTTAGACAAATCAAAATTTGAAGTTCTTTTTGTAAAACTGGGATTCCATTTCCTCTGGACCAAAGAGGACAGGGACAACCTAAGTTTTTATCAGCGCTCAGTTCAGAAGCCTGCATCTCTGATGGTATGGGGTTGCATGAGTGCGTGTGGCATGGGCAGCTTACACATCTGGAAAGGCACCATCAATGCTGAAAGGTATATCCAAGTTCTAGAACAACATATACTCCCATCCAGACATTATCTCTTCCAGGGAAGACATTGCATTTTCCAACATGACAATGCCAGACCACATACTGCATCAATTACAAAAATCATGGCTGCGTAGAAGAAGGATTCGGGGACTGAAATGGCCAGCCTGCAGTCCAGATCTTTCACCCATAGAAAACATTTAGCGCATCATAAAGAGGAAGATGCGACAAAGACCTAAGACAGTTGAGCAAATAGGACAACAATTGGACAACATTCCTATTCCTAAACTTGAGCAACTTGTCTCCTCAATCCCCAGACATTTGCAGATGGTTATAAAAAGAAGAGGGAATGCCACACATTGGTAAACATAGCCTTGTCCCAACTGTTTTGAGATGTGTTAATGCCATGAAATTTTAAATCAACTTATTTTTACCTTAAAATTATACATTTTCTCAGTTTAATCATTTGATGTGTCATCTGTTTTATTCTGAATAAAATATTGAAATTTGAACCTTCCACATCGTTGCATTCTGTTTTTATTCACAATTTGTACTGTCTAAACTTTTTTTGGAATCAGGTTTGTAGCTTCCATCAGTCCGCCTTCCGTATTCAACGCTCAGAAAAAGCTTAACTTGCGATGCATGACATTGGATGTAGCGTAAGCTCTTTGAACTGCGAGAGGTGTTTTTTTTTTTTTTTTTTTTTCAATTCAAAAATTTAAAATGTAATGAAATTGAAACTGACGGGTCAGTCTAGGGGTAGGGTTAGTGTTTGGAGATAGAACATTTTACAGTATATAAAACAATACAGCAACAACAACAACAAAAAAACTGTTCAAATAAGAGTGTGTGTGTGTGTTACTGAAGGTTTTGTTTGTTGCACCAGGCCCTTTGATTTTCACAATGTGGCTTTGCTGTAGAAGTCAGGAAATCAGTTTAAGAGCATCTTTCAACATCTCGGTTCATCATCAATTTTTCAATAATATATCAAGATGTCAATAAAAGAACACATATGCTTTAAATGTGAGAAATATCAAAGCTTTGGCATGCCAAATAAAAATTGGATGTATGACTAAAACTGTCATCTTGTTGCATCCAGAAAAACTGACTGGTCACACCTAATCTTGATGAAATGAATCTACATTTGAACTTGACATTTTTGCAAAGCATGATCAAAGACAAACAGTGGCTTATCGCTGGGAGGATGTAATTATTGAAATCCTGAAGTTTTGTTTTAATAATGTCCTTCTTCAAAGTCATCAGCTTATAAAAGATACATCACAGAAAACGCTGCAAAGGTCAGTGAGAAATTAAAAGGGAAAAAAGTACATTTGACCAAGGCAGGGTTGTAGGGGCACAGCCTCCCGATAAATCTTACCCCACATTAATGGAAATAGACCACGATCTGAGTTAAGACTATGATCCATATGTGATAATAAAGCCAACAGCTGCTACATTCCCTCCACCTCTGATTCCCGAGTCCATTTACTCAGCTGAGCTATTAATAAATGTATATGTAATTTGTGCAAAATCCTCTACCTTTCTCTTGATCTTTTTTCCCGCGAGATGTCTGAAACCTGAGAATGTGTCTCCAGATACGAAACCCAGGACAAGGCTTACCGCTCAGTCTGCAAGGGTCCAGCAGTCCCCTTATCCTGCAGTTCAAGGAAAATACTAAATTTAATATAATTGTATTTCTCTTTCCTTTTTAATTCACTCTCCTTCTGGACGTCCACCATCTGGGTCAAGGGCATCAACGGGAAGGAAGTTACCAAGACAGAAATAACATAAATCTAACATTAACATGTAAATATCCTAAATATGTATCATGTTTATGTTCGCTTTATTATATTTCCCCCCTAAACAAATTATTTTTAATTAACTATAATATGAATCATATTTTTAATTTAATATTGATAATATTAATACTTTAACATGCCTACAAATTTTGTCTCGCCCTCTTGAGTTTCATGTGAAACAGGATGTTTAACATAATGTCCAAACTGCTCTTTATAGTACAATGAAATTCAAGCCAAAATGAAACAATGGCGGTGGTGGTGTAAGGGTGTGGGGGATGTTTTCTTGGCACAAATTAGGCCCCTTTGTGTCAATTGGGCATAATTTAAATACCACGGCCTACCTGAGAATTGTTTCTGACCATGTCCATCCCTTTCACTTCCTGCTTCGCTACTGTTCGGACGCTCTTGCTTTCTGCTCCGCGCTTTGCTCTATCGCTTCTATATTTTATCTCATAACTTCAACTTCAGCAAATCAACACAGCGCTCAAACAACAAAGCTTAACTTTTTTGATAAAACTTGAAAATCTGGAGACTGGATTACTACAAAAAAGCGAACACTTCATCTGACCAGCCTCTCCCTTCCATCAGCTTACATTCCGGAAGGGAAAACACAGCTGCCTACTATCGAAAGGATAAGAAAATGCCTCTTTTAGTTCAAGAATCTACTTGCTGCACAAACTGCCACAGACTTTCACAACGGATTGCAGTTCTTGAAACAAAGTTATTTGCGCAACTACCAAACCGGACGAATCACACAGCAGAGCTTCATCACGAACGTCCTCTGCAAACAGCTGGTGAGTCCCGTAAATTTAGTGCTACTCAACAGATAGAGAAACAAGTAACTGATCAACACATTAATCGATGGCACAAACAGGGGGCAAGACCCAAACACACTCGAGACGTCAGATTGTCACGAGCTTCATATATTGCTGCAGTAGCATGCTCTACCCCAGACACAAGGATTGCAAACAGTAGTTTCCGACCACCATCGATACATCTCGAAAACAGATTTGAAGTATTAATGAATGAGGGTGATGAATCCCCAAACGTGATGAATGTGATCGAACACGGATTGCATCAGCCCACAGCTAACACTAATGCTAACAGGCGCTCAAGGTCGAGCAGACAGCGGCCCTCAGCTCAGAGCACAGCCGAGCCAAGGATTCTGATAGTGGGTGACTCTACAGTCAGAAACATTAGCAGCAGAGATACAACTACATGCTGCCTTCCACAAGCAACCATTTCTGATGTAAACAGGGAAATTCAGAACATCCTGATAAAACACAAGACAGCAAATCGACTTATCATTCATGTAGGGAAGAACGATATTCAGAGAGAGCAGTCAGAACTCATTAAAAGGGATTTCAATGAACTTTTTGAAACACTTAGCAAACTGAAAGTTCAGCCGTTCATCAGTGGACCACTGCCAGCAAGAGGAACAAATAGATTCTCACGGTTGCTTGGGCTAAATACATGGCTGCAAAAAACCTGCATGATGAAGGGAGTGAATTTCATCGACAACTTTAATCTCTTCTGGAGCCAGAGACAATTGTTTACATCAAATGGCCACCACCCAAACAAACTTGGTGCAAGAGTGTTAAAGGACAATATTTATTTTTCCCTTCATCATCCTTCTGCTGTGTGTTCTAACCAACTCAACCGGATACAGAGTATGGACGACCACAGGACTTCTTTTCAGCAGCTGAATGGACATGTGGCTGACACATCCCACAAGGACAATGATAAGACCACACCCCCACAACAACAATTGCTCACGGACACACTCCCAGCTGAGCCCTGCCCACAGAGCTCACCACAGACTGACTGTGTAGGATTAGATCTGCTCCAAGATTCAGCACCCAAGGATGATTTTCTGGAAAATGGACAGGGAAGCCAGGACAACATATTTCAGCTTCCGATAACACCAGAGCAACAGCCCCTCTCACCGGACATGTCATTCCTCTCTCCAGCATCCCCGCATCTGAGCTTCTCAGAGAAAATGGAGGACTTGGTTCATGCTGGAATCAGACTATCACACTCGATCGCTATGAGCCCCCAAATATCGACCAAAAATCGTGGAGCCCCACAAACACCAAAGCCTGTGGGCCCAGCTCGTCCTCGCCCTCCTCCTGTGAGATTTCTTCGGTCACAACGTCAGGGCCCACACCCGCCTCCATCTGTTGTAGGTGAACCAAAAACAACTGATTCCAGCTCTCAGTGATGTGTTTTGGGTCCCCGCTATGATAACAGTAACTTTATCAAATGTTTACAAAACAAGGGGGAACCCAGTGTGCCTGCCTCTTTCTCTATCTCTGTTCTGTTACGTGAAAGAAAGTCTAAGGCCTTGTCAGGCCGTTTAATAAACCAATATAATTTGCTGCCTGTTACCTGCCAAAATAGGATTAATGTGGAGAAAAAAATTATTACTGTTAAGTTAGCGCTTTTAAACATCCGTTCACTTAAGAACAAATCATTTCTAGTCAATGACTTAATAACCACTAACAACCTAGACTTTCTGCTTCTAAATGAAACGTGGCTAGAAGAAAACTGTAGTGCAACAGTCCTCAATGAAGCAGCCCCTCCTAACTTTACTTTTATGAGTGTTTGCAGATCTGTTAGGAGAGGTGGGGGTGTTGCTGCTCTTTTTAAAGATTTCTATCAATGTAAGCAAGTATCATTTGGTGACTATTTGTCTCTAGAATATCTGGGTATTGTGTTAAAAGGTTCTCCACGCATCCTGCTTATCATTATTTATAGGCCTCCGAAATACTCTGCAGGCTTCACTGAGGACTTTACAGAACTGTTATCAATAATTTCCTCAGAGTTTGACTGTTTTGCTATTGCTGGGGATTTTAACATTCACATAGACAATATTGAATCCAGTAAAACAAAAGAGCTCATGACTGTTCTTAACACTTTTGATTTGACACAGCATGTAAATGGACCCACACACAATCGTGGACACACCCTAGATTTACTTATCAGTAAGGGTCTAAACATTTCATCAATTGTTATTAAGGATGTGGCACTGTCTGATCATTTCTGTATTTTCTTTGATATATCAATCTCTCCTGCCATTGAAGCTAGATCTGTCTCTGTCAAAAAGAGATGCTTAAATGAGAACACTAATGTGCTGTTTATGAAGGCTTTATCTCTAACACCAAGCATATCTGCAGACTCTGTTGATTTTCTCCTTGACTCCTTTAACTCAAAAGTTAAGAGTGTAATTGATGATATTGCTCCTCTAAAAGTCAGGAAAAAGAGTACCAAACAAAAAGCACCTTGGAGAAACTCAACAGCAGTTCAAATAATGAAAAGACAATGCAGAAAATCTGAACGCATGTGGCGGAAGACAAAACTTGTAGTCCATTATAACATCTATAAAGACACCCTTCATGCTTTCAATGTTGAACTAGGCAAAGCTAGACAGACCTTCTTCTCAAATATTATAAACAGAAACATAAACAACACGCGCACTCTTTTTGCTACTGTCGAGAGACTAACAAACCCCCCGAGTCAGACTCCTAGTGAAATGCTCTCAGACAGTAAATGCAGTGAGTTTGCTTCCTACTTCTCAGAGAAAATCAATAATATCAGAAAGGCGATCAGCACATCCTCTAGTTGCTCTGGGGTCAGTCAGATCATACCAAACCCTCGGAAAATTACCATGTCAGATTTCGACGCTATTGACTGCAAAATTTTAGAAGACACAGTACAGCATCTTAAAACATCAACCTGTGCCCTAGACACACTCCCCACTTCTTTCTTCAAAAGTGTGTTTAACTGTTTAGAAGCAGATCTCCTAGAAGTGGTAAACTCCTCACTTCTCTATGGGACTTTTCCAACCGCCCTTAAAACTGCAATAGTTAAGCCTCTTCTGAAAAAGAGAAATCTAGATAACTCCATACTGAGCAACTACAGACCAATCTCAAATCTCCCCTTCATAGGCAAAATCATTGAAAAAGTTGTTTTCAATCAGTTGAACAAATTCTTACACTCAAATGGATACTTTGACAATTTTCAATCTGGTTTCCGTCCACATCACAGTACAGAGACAGCGCTCATAAAGATTATAAATGATATTCGCTTAAACACTGATACAGGCAAAACATCAATTCTGGTACAACTGGATCTCAGTGCCGCATTCGATACTGTTGACCACAACATACTTCTAGACAGGCTGGAAAACTGGGTTGGGCTTTCTGGAATGGTCCTCAAATGGTTCAGATCATACTTAGAAGGGAGAGGTTATTATGTGAGTATAGGAGACCATAAGTCTGAGTGGACGTCCATGACATGCGGAGTCCCACAAGGGTCAATTCTAGCACCTCTCCTGTTTAACCTGTATATGCTGCCACTGAGCCAAATAATGAAAAAGAACAATATTGCTTACCACAGCTATGCTGATGACACCCAGCTCTACTTAGCACTATCACCTAATGACTACAGCCCCATTGACTCCCTGTGCAAATGCATTGATGAAGTTAACAACTGGATGTGCCAAAACTATCTTCAGTTAAACAAAGACAAAACCGAAATCACTACATTTGGAAACAAAGATGAAATTCTCAAGGTGAACGCATATCTTGAGGCTAAAGGCCTGATAACAAAAAATCAAGTCAGGAATCTTGGAGTGATTTTACAGTCCGACCTGAGTTTCAGTAGTCATGTCAAAGCAATAACCAAATCAGCATACTATCATCTGAAAAATATTGCAAGGATTAGATGTTTTGTCTCCAGGCAAGACTTAGAGAAACTCGTTCATGCTTTCATCACCAGTAGGGTGGACTATTGTAATGGCCTTCTCACTGGCCTTCCTAAAAAGACCATTAGACAGCTGCAGCTCATACAGAACGCTGCTGCCAGGATTGTGAGCAGAACCAGAAAATATGACCATATCACACCGGTCCTCAGGTCTTTACACTGGCTTCCAGTTACATTTAGGATCGATTTTAAAGTACTATTACTTGTTTATAAATCACTCAATGAGCTAGGACCCCTATACATCGCAGATATGCTGATTAAATACAAACCCAACAGATCACTCAGATCAGCAGGATCAAGTCAGTTAGAAATACCAAGAGTTCACTCAAAGCAAGGAGAGTCTGCTTTTAGCTATTATGCCAGCCGTAGTTGGAACCAGCTTCCTGAACAGATCAGATTTGCTCCAACAGTAGCCACATTCAAATCCAGACTCAAAACACATCTGTTCAGCTGTGCGTTTACTGAATGAGCTCTGAGCACTGTATGTCCGACTGATCGCACCCTATCTTATCTCTTTATTCTTTTTATAATTATTTTAGTTTACCTTTGTTCTTATCTCTGGTTATTGTTTATTTTATATGTTCATTTGAGTTGAATATGACGAGTGAAAACTGGGTTTGATGGAAATAGTAAGTTTGACAATAAGGTTTGAGTATGTGTAAATCTGTGGAGGGTATGATGAGTGAGTAAGGGTTTTAACAAGAAGGTTCCTGAGTAAAAATCAGGGAATAGTGATTAAAATGGATGTTATGAACGTGTTTGAGAAAGAAATGAATGAGAGGTGTTCTAATTAAGATGGTACATGTATGTAGGCTGTAAACTGAAGAATGTTTATTTTTATATCAGATCATTATTGTGGATCTGACCATTTTATTTTATTTTATCTTATTTTATTTTATTTATTTATTTATTTTTATTTTTTTATTTTTATTATTATTATTATTATTATTATTTTAATTACTATATCTTTACGACTGTTTTAACTATGCTTGTTTTTAATTCTTTATTCGTCCATATGGTATTCTTTTTTTTCTCATGCATTTGTTACCACTATTTTAATTAATTTCTATGTAAAGCACTTTGAATTGCCATTGGGTATGAAATGTGCTATACAAATAAACTTGCCTTGCCTTGCCTTGCCTTTATGACCACCATGTACCCATCCTCTGATGGCTACTTCCAGCAGGATAATGCACCATGTCACAAAGCTCGAATCATTTCAAATTGGTTTCTTGAACATGACAATGAGTTCACTGTACTAAAATGGCCCCCACAGTCACCCGATCTCAACCCAATAGAGCCTTTTTGTGATGTGGTGGAACGGGATCTTCATGCCCTGGATGTGCATCCCACAAATCTCCATCAACTGCAAGATACTATCCTATCAATATGGGCCAACATTCCTAAAGAATGCTTTCAGCACCTTGTTGAATCAATGCCACGTAGAATTAAGGCAGTTCTGAAGGCGAAAGGGGGTCAAACACAGTATTGGTATGGTGTTCTTAATAATCCTTTAGGTGAGTGTATGCTATTGCTTGTTTCTGCTTCTTTTTTCCTATGTTTTGATATGCAGAGACTGTAATCGTTCAAGAGATACATAAGAGCGCTCCCTAGTGCTTTACAGTGAAAACACAGTAAACTGTGAAAACTCGTCAAAGGCAGGGAAATGTTTTCTCAGGGAAAGAGTAACTCAGCTTTTCACTTCTGCAAAGAGGCTAATTGGTATTCATCCCTGCATCAGGCCTGTGTTTTTTTTTAGATAGAATGTGTTTGTCATGTAAACTTAAACAGTACTTCACAGTGCGAGGCACTATTCTGGTACTCATGTTTGTGCTTCAGGCTTCGAGCGTCACTAGAGGCAAAAATGAAGTACAAAAGTACCCAAGGCTGCCAATAAAAGGCCATCCGAACTTATTTTTAGAGTGTGTACATGTTTGTGCATGACTGTGTATGCTTGAATAACATTTTAATTGAAGGTGCCAAAAATATAGTTTGGCTTAGAGGCTGCACCTTTTTGCTCAGATGCCGTAATTTTGACACAAACCGATTCAGATATGAACTTAATAACATTCATAGTGGCTCTGGGTTCTTTTGTGTCATATTATTATGATCATTTTTATTCATGATATCTCTCCAAATTGTCCTTGGGAGAAAAAAGAGATTACAGTCGACCGCTGACCCGTGGCTTGTGAACAAAAAAAAAAAACATGGCAAAACAATCACAGCTCCATTTAAAAAAATGCACAACACTTCAACTCATTGGGCCCCAGGGGCCCCGGAGTAAGTAATGGACTTGTTAAAAATGAATTGGAATAGAAATAAATTACATTGTCCCCTACCGTTTTATCTTAGTGCATATCACCCTTCTCCAGTCGGCTTCTTAGGACAATGCTAAGGTGACCAAATGTCCTGTTTTCCCAGGACATAGACATTTCGGTTATAGATAGTATTTTGTAATAAAACAATTTTATATCGATACAGAGGGAGCATACTTTTAATGTATTGAAATTAATAAGGCATCTATGAGTAAACTTTGAGTATCATTTGAGTATTTCGTTGCCGGGCCTGGTTTTCGGTAATCAAGGCTCATTTTGCACAATGAATCTTAGCATTGTGGGTTTTAGTTTTTTTTTTTTTTTTAATAGTTGTAGCTCTTTTACATTCAATCATAGACTGTTTTGTGTATTTGAAAGCTAAATGTGACATTCAGTCCTGTGTTTTTTGCAGTAAACAGGCAGGACTCTAAATATGAAACCTTGTTTGAACAAAACACCTTTGAAGAAACAAGGAGAGTGGAGCATTGATCTTGAAAATGTGTTGAGACCAACAGAACAGGCTTTGACCTTTTCAGGAAAGCTTTGGTGATTTGCAGAAAAGGTTTTTGTTCTGTTTTCTTTTAGCTTATTTTAATGGGTCCGTTTTTTTCCAGCAGACACCATAAGAGTTAACTTTGTAAAATGGAAGAATACTGATAAAAAGAGATAAACAAATCTCTTTCCATCAGGCTCTTTCCTTTCCAAATAAATATAGGTGATTTTATGTTTTTGGTGGAATGGCAGTGTAAAACACAGCATGTTGTGGCTTGAGTATCTCTTTTAATGCAGAAAAGTTAGCATGTTTTATCGTCCGTCGTGTTGAAAAATATCTCTCAGTAAGTTGCACGACTTCCTACTGCTGCCATTTTGAGTGATTTCTCGTTCATTCATCTGTTAGTGTCTCCTCCTCCTCCTCATGTTGTATCTGTTTGCAATAATGACAGTGCATCCTTCATTGACACCTGTTCCCTAGGCCATGTATATGTTAGCTCAGATTAGACATTAGGGTCAATTTCGTCACATTAATTTGACATTACACTGACATGGGCGACCCCTGATAGATGATACTTTGATCTTGGACAGTGCTACAGACCTTGAAGCGAGAGAAGAGAGAAAATCAATCGTTCTTTCTGGCAATCAGCTGTAGCTGAGGCAGCTAATGCAAAACATAATGACCCTGTTCAGAGATAAGCACAGGAAAGAGAGAGACAGAGCGCGAGAGAGAGAGACAGGACGAGATGAAAGCAGACAGTTACTGACGGTGGTGGCTGCCAAGAGTCGCTCCGATACAACAGGAGTTCAAACTGATTAGGGCCTTCTCTAAAGGTCACCCTCCAATTGATTGGAAGTTGAATTTCTTTCGCTGGGCATGCCAACTAACCTTTTACCGCTTTGCTGAGGATGAAGGGGGGGATCTGGGGGTTTTAAACTTTTTTTTAAGCACTAGAAGAGTGAAGAAAACAGATAACACATAAAAATCCACTTTAAGGTATATGATTGGACATTTTGGACCTCAAACGTTTCCATAACTTTTAATAACCCCCAGAATCACTTGTGAATGTCATATCATATGCATAGACGTAGCTTGACATTTGACATTTCAATCCAGACTTTCCTGTGGAAAATTAATAGAAATGACCATTCTTTCTAAAGAAATATAAAGTAAACATGTGGGAAGACATACTAAATATTTCTCCAAGTGTCACATATAAACCACAGGAGGCGTTATTGAAAATGTATGTCGTTATTTGATTCGCAATAAAATAAACCCATCTGATTCAGTGTTGTTATGGTTTTAGCTAAAAGTTGACAGTATGAACTTTTTTGCTCTTTTTAACCACTTCAGCTCTGCACCCCCTCTTGGACCCACCGGTGGGTCCAAAATTACATCATCATAATCTTTTTTTAAAATCTATAACTCGCTCACCACAAAACTAGACATATATGGTATCATTTGAAAGATTAGAACCTCAGCTTTCTTAATAACCCAGTAACTTCTGCATTTATATTACATAGAAGAAAATAATACGGTCTGAATTCGACCCCCCCGCAACGACCACCCCTTGAGAAAATCATGCAAATAATATAAAATTTCATATTTTTATCACACAAACACACCTAAAATACACAAGTCATATATCAAATGAATGCTATCGGCCTCAGGAATATCGCTGAGCAGTTAATTTCACCGATTCAATAATTTACAGTAAATTTATTATCAAAAGAATCACAAAGATGGAAATGACTCCTTTGAACACGCAAACACATGAGTCATATTCCCGTTCGGATCACAAACTCGTTGTAAAGCTACTAGCCTCAACCCTATATCAGCTTGTTACTTAGGTTGTTTGCTTCAAAATGAGACTATTTTTACATGTCTGTGAGCAATTATGGCCAAATGACACTGTAAAATGTCACCGATGTCCAGATCAAAACATGTGATGCAGACAAATACTCTTATTATTGCTAGTTTTGATTGTCGGTGTTAGCCACGATTTTTGATGATGTCATCACATATTGCATCATGCTACAGAAAAGCTGAGAATCTCAGCTCTTTATAGACATGTGGATCATGATTCTAGACCAATCAGAGCCCAAGATCTCCCTTTACAAAATTGAAGAGGCGGAGCCTTCTTTTCGATTTCCTAGTGGCCAGTTGATGTCAATGGAGATGAGTAGGAGTTGTTAGACACTTTGGTCAGATCAATCTCAATAACTTTTATTTGCAAGGAGATATCAAGAAAATTATTGTTTCCCCTGTTTAGTGCTAAATTATAGAATCAACAGAAACTTCCAAAAAGCTTGGATCCCAAAATGATTTAAAAAAAATAAAGATTTTTAAATAACAAATTAATTAAAAATAAATCAAAATATTTATTTTTTATCTATGTTTATCATAAGATTGTGAATAGATACAATATAATATATGCAATATTCCACCATTGTGTTAAAATGTTTTTTTTCTGTAAAATGAGACCATTTTTATCAATTTACTACAATGTATGTGGGTAGGGCGCTCTTTTAAATTCAGATATTCCTAATTCTCAAAAAAATGCAGAGCTAAATTGGTTAACATTCAGATGTATATGGACACTTGTTTCCGCCACAAAAATAAAAGGTTAATTGCGACTTTTTTTCTCGCAATCGTAAGGTTACATCTCACGAGGTGTTTGAGACTCACTGTATGTGATGTCCATATACTGAACTCTTGTTATTTAACTATGGCGAGGTTAATTCAATTTTTCATTCTAGGTCACCTTTAAAAAAGAAGTCAGAACCATGTCATTTCAAAACACATTATCATTTCCATCGATTGAGCAGATTGATCTGTACCCATTCACCCAAATCTGAGGCTGAAGACGTACCATCATGCCACCACCACTATCAGACTCCTCCTCCTCTCCCATTGCCTCATGGGACAGCAGACTGCAATAAGTCTGAGTTTAACCTGAAAGCACTAAAAAAGATATATTATCCCTATAGTTTGATTATGTAAGAGTATGAATCACTCAGTGACGCAATGTTGGCCGTGGCTGCAGGTTGCCGCTACCCATCGGCGTGCCTTGAGCCTTCTACGGGGCAGAACACGGAGACTAATGGCGACCTTTAGGTGGCCTAACGAAGCGAGGGGAAGAGAATTGCTTCTGTCAGCTTCTCTTTTCCCACCCACATATACCCACATTAAAACAGAAGGGGACATCTAGACACAGTCCTTGAGAGGAAGGGTGAAGAGGGGTTGAGACCTGAATTGAATTTTACTTCTACTCTGAGAGCAGAAGCCATCTTAATTCACATAGCTGCCATTAGACTGACAGTTAAATGGTGGCATTTGTTCTGGTGATGATATAGATGGCATTTCCTGAGTGTTAGCAAATGAACAGTTTGGAAACCAACTTATTCCACTTTCTACATTGTTATTATAGTTTATTCTGAAATTACTGGTCTGGGATTTCTTAATGGGTTGAAAATGACTAACCAGTCAGAAATACTTTGGATTTTATGCCATCGTAAACACATAAGTGTTTATAATTTAGTTTTAGCTGTCATGTTGTAAAATTAGCTGTATAATTTTTATATTTTATCTTTTTTTAACATTTGTTATGTAGGGAAAATGTAACAAATACGGAGTAAATATTTTTCTTAGCATTTAGTTACAATTGCAAAAATGCTTTTTCAAAGTTGTAAATAAAACTATTTTTGGAGTTTTACAAGAAAATACTATTTCAGTGTTTGAACATCAAAATATCATGTTTAAGTTAATGTGTTGCTTGCCATTTCTTTGCAACTGTGGCCAGTATCTATCAAAAAAAATGGTCATAGGAAGAAACAGTGGTGAAATGGCGACAGGGTCATGGGTGGCCAAGGCTCATTGATGCTTATGGGGAGCAAAGGTTGGCCCTTGAGTTTCAATCAAACAGACGAGCTATTCTAGCTCAAATTGCTCAAGAAATGCTCGGAAGTTAGCCTGACAAGCCAGACCCACATTAAGATGTTTGGTCTTGAAACTCACCATAGACAGGGCTCAATCCAAAGGGGCGGGATAAACGGTTGTCTTTCAAACTCCCTCTGCACGCAATAGGATAGCGCTACAACCAACCAGAGCAACGAAGGTGAAACAGAGCTTGTTGACAGATTAAACATTCGCCGTATCCGGTCGGCAAAACTCAAAACACATCTTCCCTTCTTAAGAATGTCTTCAGTGCCGTTCTTTGTTCTTTTATCAGAGAAAAGCTTAACTCCAAGTCTTCCAGAGTCGCGGTCAAAGCTGATTCGAATGACCGCCGTTCGCCAGCTTCTGTGTTGACTAGAAGCATGCAAGCGCAACATGGTGTCATTATGTTAAGCCCCGCCCACCGACTCTATGAACGATGTGATTGACCCGTCAAGAGCTTGTCTCAGATGTGTATTGAGAGTTGCTAGACGACACTCGCGGCAGATTAGATTTGCTGCCGCTAGGGTGCGTCTAGATTTCTGGCTACTCGGAAGTATCTTAAACTGCAATTTCCTGACTGGCCACTAGGGACAGGTTCCAAAAGGGAGCAGAATCTCATTGAGCCCCATGTTAAAATTTTATTAGAAAAAAAAAAGCCTTGTACAAATTGTGGTTTTGGTCTATACGGCTTATTTGACAACTTCATGACAACTGTGAGGGGGGTAAAATTTTTTATAATTCATTCGTTTACATATATATTATATAAATATATATATATATATATAAAGCCCTAAAGTTTTGCATAATTAAGGGCGTGGCCACTTTGAGTAACATGTGGAGTGTCGTTTATCCGCTGTCTGTTATTCATCATGTCACCTAAGCTCCAACCAAGTCCCGCCTCTTTGCCCATTTTCTGTTATCCAGGAGCTGCCAAGATGGCAACGGCCAGCTCGTCTCTACTTTACACGGCAAAACTGCTCTTCAGAATCCTATGGGTGACGTCATGGACACTGTCCATATTTTTTTTACACTCTATGGGAAATACACATGAAATACAGAAAGTTTGAAATACACAAACTTTTATCGTGGACCATGTCATTGCATCATTTTGCCTGGTTTGAATGTGAACTCTGATTTTCATTATCCAAACGAATTTCATTTAAATATTTCTTTATTATATAAAGTATAAAATCAAGTCATGTCCTCTTGAAGAGTCCATTCTACTCTGAAATACATCAGATAATGGAAGTAAAATGGACTGCAAAAATTGCTTTATGTTAATTTAGCATAATATGCCAGGGAAGTCAAATGTAGCTTTTGTTTTGAGACCTTTATATGAAAGTTCATTTATAACCATTACTTGTAGAGTATCTCAGAAGGTCCTCACACACACACACACACACACACACACACACACACACAAAATCAATGATAAACAATGGAATTGTTTTTGTTCGTGCACAGAAGTATGTATTCATTAAACCTGCAGCACCACATGCACTTTACTTTGCATGGTTAGCAATGGGATCATCCAGTGTGTGTATCCATGCATGTAGCCTAATTCACCCCTCATTCTTTCCTCACTTCTTCTTTCATACCCGCTGGTAATGTGAGAAAAACGACAGCTTGGGGTCTGATAAAATTGACCTTGATGTTAATGAGGTTCCTTCGGATAGAGTGCGGTCTCTAGCACACACACACACACACACACATATGCACGCGCGCTGCTGACATCATTGCCCTGTCAGCGCCACCCCACTTACCTCTGTCAGTCTCGAGAACACGTCGCAGCCCACACTTGTCACACTCATTAGTCCAAGCGAAGAGATTTACAACCCCCTTGATGTATCCCACAATCCCCAGCTCACATCTGCTCCATTTGATCTGTCAGTATAAGCCTCCCTCCGACATACTTTTTCCATGGCTGTTCAAGACACACTTGAGAAAACATCATCTGAAAACAAATTCACTGTCATCTATAGACCACGGGTCAAATATCATCAGACGCTCTTGGCCGCTTTAATTCAAGATGGTTTCCAATAGAACTGTCATCCAGCATTGGCGTTCAAAAGAGACCATTCTTGTGTTTGAGGTTATAGAAAATCATGTCATCATTTGAAGCTTGTTGCAAGCAGCATCATCTGGTTTTTGTCTGTTATGATCAGTGTTAGGCAAGCTAGTAAAAAACATTTAGCTAGCTAAGATACCAAGCTAAGTTACACTTCTAAAAAATAAAGATCCCGGAACTAAGTTTTCGCAGCGATGCCATAGAAGAACAGTTTTTGATTCCTCACATGCATGAATGTTTTAGTAATCATTATTACATATTCGGATCTTTAACAACCCGGATCTATATCTAACACGGATGGATCTCTGCCTTTTGCGATAATATAAAACTCTCCTGATATTAGAGTAACAATTACAGAAGAATAAAATAAAGCATATTTTGTTACCTTTTGGAGCTTGGAAGGGTTCAGTTTGAGCAGATGTTTTATATCGTCATCACTGTCCTTGTCAAAGCTCATTTCCCAGTCCATTCAGCATCTGGCTCATATTCGCCATCTCAAACATATTCTTCAAAATCAATATTTTATTGATTTTTAACAGCTTCTTTCCCAGATCCACCATCAGGGACACTAATATTTGATTGCGTTCAGTTCTTGCTCTTCAGTAAATCAGACATTTCAAGTTTTGCTGATGATTCTTCCCATTCTTTTGTTTACTGCCTGCAGTAACTAAGAGTGAAACGTTGTGCAGAATTTTTTTTTTTACTATACTTACACTATAGACCCTTTACAATTTGTACAGTATGGATGGGAAAACAGGAATTCTTTTATATATTTTTCTTGTTATATTGTTTATAATGAATTGATTAAGGAATACTAAATAGGTTGATGTCTAACTTTACAAAATGAAAGAGAAGGAGGGTAGTGAATGACGTCCCGGGTCAATAAAGACCTGATGTATGCATTTAAGGTTTAAAAGAAGCATTTAAAAAAAACATTTTTAAAATCTAAAGGCTTGTACACAGTAGCCAGAGTTTCTCTAGACGTTTTTCAAGTGAGTTTGAGTGTTCAAACACAAGCGATTTTCACTGGCGATGTGTCGAGCATCAGTAGATGGCGCTCCCGGTACTCAAAGTGGTATTGTGGCACTTAACACTTCTGACACTCGCTTGTCACACAGAATAAGAAGACAGACTGTATTTACGTGCTTGCCAAAACCATTCACACACTTTGCTAACTAGCAAGCAGTGGTGTCACAGTGACAGGGATTAGTAGCTCATCTTCTTTGTCTACTTACTACTTCTTCGTCGTATCAATGTGTGCTCGGCAAGGCCGTTTTGTGCTTGAGCGCCACCAAGTCGTGTTTTCCTTTAACTTCAGGATCAGCAGCCATATCACCCTGTAGCCCAAGACTGGTTTCCCACTGCAGATAAGCAGGGCTGAGCCTGGTCAGTGCCTGGATGGGAGACCAACTGGGAAAACTAGGTTGCTGCTGGTAGAGGTGTTAGTGAGGCCAGCAGGGGGTGCTCACCCTGTGGTCTGTGTGGGTCCTAACACCCCAGTATAGTGACGGGGACACTGTACTGACAAAGAGCACCGTCTTTTAGATGAGATGTTAAACTGAGGTCTCGACTCTCTGTGGTCATTAAAAATCCCAGGATGTCCTTCGATAAAGAGTATGGGTGTAACACCGGCATCCTGGCCAAATTTGCCCACTGGCCCCTGTCCATCATGGCCTCCTAATAATCTCTATATCCTGATTGGCTTCATCACTCGGTCTCCTCTCCACCAATCAGCTGGTGTGTGGTAAGCGTTCTGGCTCAATATGGCTGCCGTCGCATCATCCAGGTGGATGCTGCACATTGGTGGTGGTTGAGGAGATTCCCTCCTTCAATGTAAAGCGCTTTGAGTGCCTAGAAAAGCGCTATATAAATGTAATGAATTATTATTATTATTATTATTATTATTATTATTATTATTATTATTATTATTATTATTATTATTATTATTTTAACATCAGCAGCTCCAGCCGATCTCATTGGTCGGTCAGTTTTTAACGTGGCACATACAAAAAACAACAAAAAAAAGGCATTTTTTTAAAACATGAAGCTTTTTTTAAACAGGCCTTAAAGAACCCTTGTTCACTATAAAGACCTTGGAATGGAGATGTTGATGTTAAAAAGGCTCTTCATGGAACCACAGATGCCAATAAAGAATTGTTTGTACATGTTTTTAAGAGTGTTTGCTGAAAGTTCAAAGTTCAAGTACTGAAAGTACTTCCGTTACAAGCTACATAACAGAAATTGGAAAATGCCTTCACTTGGTACAGTATTGTTCTTCACAAACGGACGCACATTTTTTTCGCTTGTAAATTATAGGATGCATTTGAAGGCTTGATTCAGTTTATTGTAGATGAATATCCGTTTTATCCTGTCTTCTTTTTTTTTTATCTGTGTTATCCTGTTCAGTTTTACAGTGTTAAAAAATGCTGCAAATGATTCAGTGTGTGAACGAATGCTGCATATGATTCAGTGTGTGAACGAACTGTCTAAATGATTCTGTGAACCATTTTAGACCATTTTGCCAACCTGTTGTACTGCTTCATTGAAAAGAACAGGCTCAAAATGTGATTAATTTTCACAACTTGATTGGTAAAATAACTGAGCTATACTCGTAGCGATTCTACTGGCAATGCCTGTGATGATTGATGTAGGGCAAGTTCTGGGACAAGTATTTTAAGATGTTTCTGTTAAACCTTAGAGTGTCACTTAAAACCCTGAGGTAAAGAACATTGTGATGTCAAAGGACATTCATTGAAAGCCTTAAAGATGGAATCATCCATTTGATAAAGGTGACTGTTCATGTGCTGTCTGTCTACATTAGATTCTCTCAGTTGTAAACGCAAGCTCAGTGATATATATCTATGGGTTTATTTGTAATATTGTCTCTTTCTGGTTTCTGGTTTAGACTATTAGTTTGCTATTCAAAATAATTCCAACCTGTCAGGACTAATTCTGCTTATATTGAGGAGAAATGTGCTTAGCTCTCATTAAAAAGGCTGAAAATCTAATGGTCTTAAAATGGGCTTGACTATATCCTCAAAAAACCTCAAGCATATGTTGTGGATCACTACACCTTCATGCTCAAACCATTACAGATCAAATATGTCACGATCTAGACAGACTATAGAACAACATACATAACTGAACTTCCACATCTGACATTTTGTCTCCTGACCGTAACATCCAAGGTGGCTTCAGAAGGAGCCTAGAGCGTCAGTGCACCCACAGAGCATTACCTGCAATTTTCAGGACAGAACAAGTCAAGTGTGTAAAGTTCAACAGAAACATCAGAGAAAATGAACCCGGCCGATGACATTTTAATCAGAACGGTCCTGCCATGTAAAAATAGCATTGTTGACAGAGCTGTGTAATTTATTTCTTGTGCTGTTTGTATTGGTCTACAACATTCACAGAGCTACTCATTGTTACACAGTTGACAAATGAACATTTTCTTGTTCAGCTGAAGGTCAAGGGAAGCAGATTTGGTGAAAGTTACTATGAGCCAAACTAGTTTACGTCTCGTCATCCGCTCAAATACCCCTTTATGGACTACATTAAGCTCAAAATGCAAATCAAAATGTTTATTATATTAATAAAAAGTATTAATAATATATTGTTATTTCTCATAATGCTTCTAATTCATTTGATTAATAGACTGAAAAGTAAATTGTTGGAAAATAAATGTTTTTATTTTATTTAATTTTTAAAACAAATGTGCACCACAGCTCTTTCCAATATAAAATGATGGGGCAAATTCACTGAAATGTCTTATTTGCTATGCAAACTACCTGCAGTTTAGTTTAACCAGGTGTAAATATGCTAAAATGGTGCTGCACTGCATATTCAGAGTAAATCGTTTCTTTTCAGCACAATAGCACAGCTTTTCAGCACACCTCCTTTCAATGTAAATTAGGCTTATTATAAAGTTAAGTGTGCCTTGTTCACAAACCCAAAGCTTTGTGCCTGCTGCATATGGAAAATAGTATTTAAAAGATGTTTTTGTACATTTTTTGTGGTCGTAGCAGCATTAATTCATCAAATTATGAACCATTGACTCGGGTCAAATTAGGACCCCAAGGTGTAGCCGTTAATAATGCCTTATTAAATAAGCATGTATAATATGAATAAAATGTATTTGAACATTTTGATAGGGGCTACATTAAAGGGTTAGTTCACCCAAAAATGAAATTTATGTTAATAATGACTCTAATGAATAGCATCTCTTGAAGCATCGAAAATACATTTTGGCCCCAAAATAACAAAAACTACGACTTTATTCAGCATTGTCTTCTCTTCCCTGTTTGTTTTCAATCCTCAAAGATTCGAACGGTTACGAATCAGCATATCGATTCATGATTCGGATACGGTGATTCGTTCAAATCTTTATTTGAGGATTGAAAACAAACCCCGGAAGAGATGACAGTGCTGAATAAAGTCGTAGTTTTTGTTATTTTTGGACCATTAGTAGTCCATGTTATTTTTCGATGCTTCAAGAGATTCTAATTAACTAACTGATGTCACATATGGGCTACTTTGATGATGTTTTTATTACCTTTCTGGACATGGACAGTATAGTGTGCATACACTTACATACGCTCTCAGACTAAATATAAAATATCTTAAACTGTGTTCCAAAGATGAACGGAGGTCTTACGGGTGTGGAACGACATTAGGGTGAGTCATTAATGACATCAATTTCATTTTTGGGTGAACTAACCCTTTAATAGGACAGCAGTAAGCTATAGTAGTCTCGCGTAGCCAGACCGTAAGAATAATGGCGGAAGTTCTGGACTGTTTCGCAACTTTCATTGGTCAAGGACCGCCCCAAGAGGACGTTTGACTGACATGTAACCCAACCAATCACAGTTTATTTTGTTCTGCGTCTTGTTTAAGGGCCGTGAAAATGTAAATTCGACGTCCCTGCAATAACAGACTGGCGTGCATCTATGAATTATTCATTCGAGAACGCTGTGCAAGTTTTCAATTGAGCCGCGGACTTCACATACTTTGTAAAATCCAGCATTTAGATGATCCTGATGAGTGCTCATTGTCACAGTTGTAAACACGACGGCGTTCATCTTCCATGAAGGAGTTTGGCGCCACAGCATTTGTTTCTAGGCAGACTGTTAAAGAACACATCACACACGGCTTCCAGACATGCTGTAGAATTCAGCCAATCAGATGACGACTTTGAAACTCCTGAAGTAATTCCAAGTGTGCCATATGCATCAGACGTTCAGCCAACGGTCTGTGGGAGGGATGTCTGAGACTATGTAGATAGTTAGTGCAGATAGATAGATAGACAGACAGACAGACAGACAGACAGACAGACAGACAGACAGACAGACAGACAGACAGACAGACAGACAGACAGACAGACAGACAGACAGACAGATAGATAGATAGATAGATAGATAGATAGATAGATAGATAGATAGATAGATAGATAGATAGATAGATAGATAGATAGATAGATCATACTCTGTCTCTTGTCTTTTTCAGTTGGACAGTCAGTACAGATGACACTGTAGACATCAGGCCTCTTGCCCATTTTTTGGCCTGTGCATCGAACATCAATCATGAGCTCTCAAAGGGAGTCGTACGCGTGCACTTTCCATCCGTCACTCTCTCCCTTATGCCCGTACCGCTCAGGAACAGGACGTTTTAATGCACTCTCAAAGTCAGACATTTCAAAAGCTGGCAAAGGGAGCATGACAGAAGGAGAACAGAAAGGGAAGAGGGTATATCGGACGATAGATTATGCGAAAAATTGTCATATTTCCATTCGCAAATGCAATCTCGGCGGGCTGCAGATGACATTTTGACGCGGGATTTGCTTAGCGGCGTCTGTCCGTATATATGCGTGCAAAATACACAAGGAGGGAAATGTAAAATACCAAAGGGGTGAGAAATAGAGTTTGAAATAGGAACGGAGAGAGAGTGCATGTGTAGAGTGACCATTTTTTAATGGTAGATCTACTGTCCTTGTCACAGAGGCACTTGTAGATGCTGAGATAAAGCTTTCAAAGTGACAGCTCAGATGCACTCTGCAGTGGTAAAGGGCAGAATGCTGAAAAGCACAATACATCTGAAAAGATGTTTTCCATCTGGCGGTGTAAGACAGCCCTTCGACTTTAATTTAACTGCCTGAGGGAATTCTAGCATGGATGATGATAAGGCATCTGTATGCTTGTGGTGGGCTAACGTTAAAATCTCTAGAATTGAGGATTTTAGTGCTGCAAAGCATACGAATGTCCTCAAGGGTGATTGGTATCTTACTAACTATGCTGTTGATGGTCTGATACAAAGATAATGACACATGATTGCAATATAAAACCCCATCAGCTAGAATGGGGCCTTGCGTTAAGAGCGCCGTGTTTGAATGAACTTTAAGATTAAAAATGTGTAACGTGGGCCTTTTTGACATTTTTATTGATATGGAGATATAAAAAGAAATGACAAAGGATTGGGATGAGGAAATCTCAACATTAGCCCACGGGTTTAATGTGTCACAATGTGTTTCCTCTTTTAGCTTTTTCACCACTTGGTAAAGAATAGTCAGATTTTTACTCAAAATTTAAATAAATAAATAATATAGATATGAGGTAACACTTTAGTTTAGGGTCCAATTTTCACTATCAACCAGTTGCTTATTGGCATGCATATTACTAGGATAGTGACTATTTATTAGTACTTATAAAGCACATATTATTGCCTTATTCTATGTGATCGTATTCTAAATCCCTTAATCCTACCAATACATAAACTTACAAACTATTAATAAGCAATTATTAGGAGTTTACTGAGGCAAATGTGATAGTAAATAGTTAGTTAATAGTGACAATTGGACACTAAACTAAAGTGTGACCAGATTTAGCCTATGCACATACATACATGTATAAAATATGTAGAAGTCTATGTGCGTGTGTGTGTATGTACATATATTAATGACATCTATAACAGCTTCAACTTTCCACAAGGTTTAGGACTGTGTTTATGGGAATTCTTGACCATTCTTCTAGAAGCGCATTTGTGAGGTTGATGTTGGACGAAAAGGCCTGGCTTGCAGTCTCCGCTCTGATTCATCCCAAGGTGTTCTATTGGGTTGAGGTCAGGACTCTGCAGGCCAGTCAAGTTCCTTTGGGAGCATAATGCTGAAGCATTAAGAGTTCCTTTCACTGGAACTAAGGGGCCAAGCCCAACCCCTGAAAAACAACCCCCCCCCCCCCCCCCCCACCAAACTTTACACATGGCAATGCAGTCAGGTAAGTACCGTTCTCCTGGCAACCACCAAAACCCAGACTCTTCCATCGGATTGCCAGACAGAGAAGCGTGATTCATCACTCCAGAGAACACGTCTCCACTGCTCTAGAGCCCATGGCGTTTGCTTTACACCACTGCATCGGATGCTTTGGATTGCACTTAGTGAGGTAAGGCTTGGATGCAGCTGGTTGGCCATGGAAACCCATTCCATGAACCTCTCTACACACCGTTCTTGAGCTAATCTGTAGCTATTGACACCGGAGAAAGTTGGTGACTTCTGCGCACTGTGCGCCTCAGCATGTGCTGACCCCACTATGTGATTTTAAGTGTAGTTGCTGCCAATTGCTTCCACTTTGTTATAATACCACCAACAGTTGTCTGTAGAATATTTAGTAGTGAGTAAACTTCCCAAATGGACTTATTGCACAGGTGGCAACCTATCAAGGTACCACACTTGAATTCACCGAGCAGTCTGCAAGCCTAGGTGCTTGATTTTATACACCTGTGGCCATGGAAGTTATTGGAACGCCTGAAATGCAATGATTTGGAGGGGTGTCTCAATAATTTTGGCAATATAGTGTATATTTGACAGAATGTTATTGTTATTTTTCTTTAATATTATTAATATTCTGGTGACTGGTCCATTAAGACCAGTCCCACTAAGCTGTTTTAGTCCGGTTAGCATCATGAAGTTAGTCCCGGCTGTCCTATTAGCTCCTGCTGATCCTTCTTTTTTGTAATCAGTGGATACTTCCAGATACGGATCTGACAGTAAATATCGCTTGCTCCTCACTTCTCGGCTGATGGGAATACATTTTTGTATTCAATTACAGCAAATGACTAGAGGGGATCGATGCCTGCTCCCTGTTGAAAAGAGCATTCTTTACTGACTACATGTTCATACAACACACCAGGCATCTGAATGACTCCAGCCGCAGCACACTATTTGTGTGGTCTCCTCTCTCGGGGGGAAGATTACAGCTTGTATCATTTTTACGTGAAACATTTTGATGAGAGGGCAAGGGATCAATAGGCTTTGGGTTGCCTAAACAGATCGAAATGGACTAAATGTTCCCATTTGTATCCCGCAGACAATGGCTCTGCATCCACCTTGGAAGAGCAAAGCATTGATCCAATAAAGAAAAGCCAAAACGGGCTCCCTAATTCTATTTCATTCACATGAGAAATCTGTCATTTTGAGGCACGATCGGTTGTAGGTTCTGAAGAGGTGGAGCCAGATGGTGGAGGTCAACTTAAGTCATGCAGACAAATTGCACTATTATCAGCTGAAGAGGACAAAGGTTGAGAATTCAATCAAGACCATTTGAAAGTAATGGTGTTATTTATAGTCAAAATTACTCATTCCATATGAGATCAAAGTGTGTATTAGAACTGGTAGATGTGATGTACACAGGATAACGTAGAAATGGCTCAAACAGTAGAGACTGCTACGCTGTTTTTACTGATAGATTTGTACAGCTATTAGTGAGACGCTTTACTTTTACTCATGAGAGTGGTGAAGAAACATGTTATATGAAATTAGTGTTTCCGTATTCATTTTTTTTTTTACTGCTTTCGTTGTTTGTTTTTATAAAGATGTATTTATTAATTTGGCTATTGGTTAGCATCATGCTAAGTGCAATCAGTGGAAAAGGAAGTTGTACAAATGTGGATGATCCAAATTAGTATTTACAGTTGTATTTGTTTTATGTATTTAAAGGGGGGGTGGAATGCTGTTTCATGCATACTGAGCTTTTTACACTCTTAAAGACTTGGATTCCCATTCTAAACATAGACAAAGTTTTAAAAACTAATGTTGGACGTTTGATTGAGTATTTCTCTGTGTCAAAAATACTCCTTCCGGTTTCTCACGTTTCAGAGAGTTTTTTTCGAGTATGGCTCGGCTTGACGTTAATAGAGCGGAAGGTCCTTGTATGGGCCGTACGGGCTCTTCTCCCGGTAGGGTGCGCGTGACTAGAGCGAGAGAGGAAATGCACGCCCATAAACACTCGCTCAGCTGCAGATCCAGTCGTCCGTGAACACTTATGACTTGCTGCGCTCCACTTTATTCCTATGGGTGACATCAATCGATTTCAACGCTTCAGCACAGCATTCCGGGAAGGCAGCGCTGCATTTGAAACGATTTCAGGGTTGCCAACTTTTATGTTCAGGTTGGAGTGAGATTTTTTTGGGGTGTGGGGGGTGGTCCTATTTCAAACTTAATTTAGTATCAATTCATATGTAGTATATACATAATAAGGAAAATTAGTTTGTTTTCTTTTTGAAACGTTTCTATTTCAAATGGTCAAATTATATGTTCTCGCATTCATTAATATTCACTTGTGCTTATATAAGTATCATTATTCACTAAAAATATAAAAGTATATTAACGTTTTAAAATTTAAAGAAATCTAGTGTTTTATCATATCTTAATATTTATTCAAATGCAAGACTGTTTTTGAGCAACTAGATTAGATATATGTATAGGCTATTTATTAAAGAGCCATAAGGCACGGTAATGGCATTACAAATTAACATTATTATTTGACTCTAATTTACCTCTTTGAATTAGAATTCTCTATTTTAACCTTAATTACTACACAAATTGAAATATAAGTAATAAAAATATTAGAAGAAATATATTTTAAGTGGTCATTAATTAACTATAATTATTGCACAGGTAGTATTTAGTAGCCTACCAAAAGATCTCTTCAAAATATTCAATAAACATTATTGAGCTAAAATATAGAACACTTATTTGATTGAAAAATAGTTACGGTGTATGGTCACATTTGACCATCAATGAGTATTAGTTTGACCAATTAGTAAGAAATACCTGAGGGCTAAATACAAGAATAAAATTAATGTCAACAATGTTGCATCTCTATCACTCTCCATAATAAAACGATCCAGTGAATATGGCTGACTTAATAATCAATGCACACTAAGCTGTACTGTTTAACAAAATTAGCTGCAAACATCTGTAGAGTGAAACTGTTGTGTACCTTGTTGTGTGTTAAGCCGTTCAAATGCATTGACACCGCGCTAGAAGTATTGAGCGCTCCATGCACCACGTGACTGCGCGCGCGGCCGGTAGATGAGAGCATGTTGCCACTCCGCTTTTCAACGCCTCCCGTTGTATTATTATTATAAAACTTAATAATATTCATAATAATTATAATGATAAAATCTATTGGCCTACCTTTGTTTAATATAAAAAGCAGGTTTGTGATTTGGCGTGAGATTAAGCTGGGCAGCGTGAGAGCGTGACACAGAGCCCGAAAGCGTGTGTGTCACGCCAAATGCGTGAGAGTTGGCAACCCTGCGATTTGAACGCAGAAATAACGGGAAACTTCACAACATCGCGGATTTCCACGGTCACTGCTGTCACAGGACTTCACCAAATCATACCAAACAAGTGTGTTTTTGACGGAGCGGTCCCAGCGATAAAGGTTTGGTCCTGCTTTGGAAGCAGCCGGTGAGTAAAACTGCTTCAAATGTCTGTGCTATTGGCTATCGTCGCGTGAGTAAACATCAGTAAACGACACGATCGCGTGCTTCGTCATTCAAATAAGCTAACGGACTCCATTGTTGTTCTATGTATAACGTTACACTAGTCTGACGTGCAAAACCGTTTTGCTTGCTACTGCTAAGGTTTAGTCGCATACAATAGTCCATAAACCGAATCATGTCCTCATAAACTGCGAGTAAACACACACAAATGTTGACAGGCCACTAAATACAGTACATACCACAGAGACGGACGTCCTGCTGTTGCTGTTTCTCCTGTTCAATTTATTTCAGCCTCCGAATGATTCTGGATCACGTATTAGCTGAATCCGATCGATAGCGATGGGTTTCTCAACGCTTGAGGACATCATCGCTTTGCGCGCTCGTCATTCTTTAGCTCCGCCCACACGATATGCCTCCAGGCGCTCGTTTTTTTCCGGAAAGACTCGGTACAGCCTATATTTATTTTATAAATATAATAAAACTAAAGACTTTTCGGAGATATGAAGGATGCAATACTACTCTATAGGTACTCAAGATTGACATGAGATTGACTGAAACTGAGTGTTCTCTCTCCCCCCCCCCCCCTTTAACAATTTGCTTTATTTTTTTGGCTATTTTAATTATTATAAGTTATTTTAAGGGGTTAATAAAGGCCTTTCTGAAGCGAAGCGATGCATTTATGTTTAAAACTTTATAAAGTAAAATATCTAGCTTCTGGCGGAACAACTTTCGTATTTAATTTAGGAAGAAAGTGTATCACCTCTCGCAGTTTAAAACACTTTTTCTTAAGTAGAATACATAAGGTGCGGTCTGCCGGAAGTGAAAGATTTTACTTTATAACATGTTAAATATGAACATTTGTCTTACAAAAACATTGATTCCCTTCAGAAGGCCTTTATTTTTTAATAAATAAATTGTTTGTTTTGTGTTTGTACAGGTTTTTTTTTTTTGGGGGGGGGGGGTTAACTCAAGCACTAATGTAAAGGTGTTTTTGTTAGGAATTTGTCTTTGGGTTATTTGCATTTATCGTTTAAAGGTAAAATATAAAAAATTATTATTGTTTTTCCTAACAGGTTTCCTTGACACTTCATCCATCTTCCACTGGTCAGACGAATACAAAATCACACCATTAGTTAAAGTTTTTACACAGGTTAAACCTTAACACATTACACCATTTTTTAATACATTTTGGCAGATTATGAATTACATATTTGTTTAGATTTTAGTCTGTATGTCTCTCTCTCTCTCTCGCTCTCTGGAGTCTCTTTGTGCTCTGTGAAGTGATTGAAACGCTGCCCTATGGATTCTGCTGGTTTGTGAGGCCTGTCCGTGCTCTAAGCCATCTTGAAGTTCCGGACACCACAGGAATGTAAAACAGCTCCTCCTGTCAGTGAGGTGTGTGTGTTTGTAGGCTGGATATGGTGGTGGCATTGATGAAGCGAGACTAGTGTGTGTGTTTGTGGGCGTCTGTGTCTTTCACAGCTGCCCTGACCACACTGTCTTGCCGTGTAGAGAAAATGGCACTCAGACCGCACCACTTTTCTTCATTTGACTCTGATTAGCTTTGATAATGTATCTGTGCCATTACCCAGCTACAGTAATAAAAGGGGGGAGAGCGGCCGAGGGGACGGGATAATGGGGTTTGAGCTCCGTGACTTGAGAAAACACACTGACGAGCTCTCCCGAGGAGTGGTTGAATCACAAGTGACGCATCGGGAGCCTTGCCTCAGTTTGGCTAAATGTAACAATCCTTTAGTCACTGTTACAGACCTGAACAGCTCACAGCAGGTTGTGGGGAGCTGCGGCAAGAGAGCTGGACCATCTCGATGAGACTATAATATCAAGGCTGATGGGGGACTGTAGTTTAATCCTTGAATTTTCCCTTCAGGACAGAGTGGAGTTCATAATGCAGAGCTTGAAATGTCTTTAGCTTTCTTCTTCAACACATTTTTTGTCAAGTCCGTGTTGTGCCTCCTCTCTTAAGTATGAAAAATAGGTTTCAATTCTGTTTTCACATGCTGGCTTTTGGTGCACTAACAGTAGTAATGTAGAGATTGTGATACATGTCAAAAATGTGTAGTGGTCTACTGACTAGTACAAGCTACTCATATCTACAAGCTAGTGACAAAAAGTAGCTACATAAGGGAGAGGAAGGTGTAAATACAGTAATGAACAGCAGCATTAATATGTATGGTACTTATATAGTATTATTATGTACATTTATTGTAACTATATAATAATTATTATAGTTAATATTATAACTCATGAGTAATTTGCCCTGTTATATATATATACACTCCGAATATATACACTGATCAGTCATAACATTATGGGTGCTTCTCAATATCCCTCCTCGTTTCCTCGAAACTAATACTATACAATGACTAAAAAGGTGGAAAAACTGGAATTCGTTGTTAATAATAACTGGTAATTTTGATTGTAATATGGACAAATGTGGTATTTTGTGGAGGCTAAAGCTTACAATAAAAAAATAGTTATCGCTAATGTTCAAGAATCCCAACTAAATCCAGCGGTGCAGTCATCATTAATTGACGCCGCTTTGCAGTGACATTAGAGGGAGCGAGGATATATCATTTCTCTTGATTCAATTCCTCCGCCCTCGCGTCTTTTCCTCGCATCCTTCCCTCGCATCCTAAAGGGGTGGGGCTAAGGCGTGAGGAAAGAAAAGGAAGCTAGGAAAGGAAACGAGGATGCACAAATAAGAATTGGGAAGCACCTCATGACAGGGGAAGTGAATAACACTGATTATCTCTTCATCACGACACCTGTTAGTGGGTGAGATATATTAGGCAGGAAATGAACAGTTTGTCCTCAAAGTTGATCTGTTAGAAGCAGGAAAAATGGGCAAGCAATTTGAGTGAGTTTGACAAGGGCCTAATTGTGATGTTTAGACGACTGGGTCGAAGTATCTCCAAAACTGCAGCCCTTGTGGGGGGTTCCCGGTCTGCAGTGGTCAGTATCTATCAATGTGGTCCAAGGAACAGTGGTGAACCGACGACAGGGTCATGGGTGGCCAAGGCTCATTGATGCATGTGGGGAGCGAAGACTGGCCCGTATGGTCCAATCAAACAGATGAGGTACTCTAGCTCAAATTGCTCAAGAAGTTAATGCTGGTTCTAATAGAAAGGTGTCAGGAATCACATTTTCTTTACCATCACGTGGATGGTCGGTGCATGTGCGTCACTTACTTGGGGAACACATGGCACAAGGGTGCACTATGGGAAGAAGGCAAGCTGGCAGAGGCAGTGTAATGCTTTGGGCAATGTTCTGCTGGGAAACTTTGGGTCCTGCCATCCATGTGGATGCTACTTTGACATGTACCACCTACCTTAGCATTGTTGCAGACTATGTAAAACGATATCCCCTGGTGGCTGTGGTCTCTTTCAGCCAGATAAAGCACCCTGCCACAAAGCAAAAATTGTTCAAGAAGGGTTTGAGATGCACTTAAAGTTTGAGGTGTTGACTTGGCCTCCAATTTCCCCAGATCTCAGTCCAATTGAGCATCTGTGGGATGTGCTGAACAAACAAGTCCAATCCATGGAAGAACCACCTTACAACTTATAGAATCTTCTAAGTTTTGTTGCCAGATACCACAGCACACCTTCAGGGGTCTAGTAGAGTCCATGCCTCAACGGGTCAGGGGTTTTTTTAGCAACAAAAGGGGAACCAACAAAATATTAGGAAATGAAAGCTTTAGCGTAAGTTCTGCCAAGAAGATTCGATGTAAAGTCCCGCGTCACATTCAGAGCTAACCAGTCACGTCCTAATTTGCAGAGTATAAAAGACGGTCACTTACACATGTCCGAGTTCGCAGATGCTTACGCTGACATTTACCCCCAACCTCCCCACCACCACCAGGATGGTCCCCATCTATACCTCCCGGGGGTCGCCTGCACCCCTGCCTTCATCTTCAGGCAGGATATGCAGTCTGTTACCCTTGAAACGAAAGCTAAGGAGGGGGCCTACACCAAAGAACTCTAATTATCATACTTGCAGGACTATCAATACATTTGTTACTTTTGTTACTTTTTGCAATTTATCTGGCTTCCGAATCTTTCTGGTAGAAGTACGTCATAATGTTAGTTTATTCAGGAAATTGCTACAATTTTGAAAAAGAAAAAAAAAACTTACAAAAAGCTACTTTGTTTTAAAAACAACCAAACTCCTGTCAAACCAACTTTTGGGGTCTGTCTTTTCTTCTAAATGAAAGTGAGGGAAAAAATAACATTTTGGCTTTGTAGCATCTTCAAACATACCCCTTGAATGGCCCATATCATCTCTGTGGACAACAGTAAAAAAAGTCTATTTGTCCCATGATATGGCCAGGAAGTGATGTGAAGCGTGTTACTATTTTTCTTCAATCCCCCACTCCTTCTCATTTTTTCTTTATTTGTGTTAATCCCTGAGTGTGGCAGGCGGGCGAGCAGCAGGCTAAAACCACGGCTCTAAATGAGGCACAGAGAGAGTCAGAAGGGCCGCTGACAGCTTTATAAATGGTTTTTCCACTTGATATATGTTCACCCAACTCTGGTCCAATTTCGTTTAACTATTGTTTTCTTACTGTTGCATCAGTCCATTTCAACAATTGTTGCTTTTTGTCTGTGCAAACACATATTTTGCATAAAGCCAGAGTAGCCTCTCAGAAATTAGAGAGCAGTGTAGTTTATGGTCATTTTGATCCCACCATATTAATTTATTAATTTACCTCAAGATGCATGGTTTCTTTTGCATGATTGATTATTTACCCCTGGTTTCACAGACAAGGTCTAGTCCCAGACTAAAGTGGAATGGAACCGATGGAACTTTCCCCAGGAACTAAGGACTGTGAGGTGGTACTTGGTGTGTTTCGACTGCAAAAACCAGGGTCTAAATAAAGTTCAGGGTAAAAATGACCACCTCAAAATGGCCCTGCTTGCGAGCTAGTACTTTTTTAAAGTTAAGGAACTTTGGGGGTGGGACTAGAGCACTGAACATGCTGAATGATTGAGTACACGCAGCATTTTATTTCAATCTGAAAGTCTGTTGCGATGCGTGCAGTAAGAGTTGTTTACTATTCGAATCAACAATGGAGTTTAAAAATACGATTGATTATCCGACGACTAGGTTCAGGCTTTATTAAGCTTATATGTGAAGTGGGAACTGGAAAGTCACACGCAGTCCTACATCACCGGACTAATCTTCAGGGCAATTTAGACAGCAAAGGAAACCCAGACAGCAGCAGGTCTGGTGGAAAAAATAGTTCCTGGGATAAAAGTTCCTGGGACAAATTGTTCCAAGTACTTTCGGTGGAAATGGGGCTTAAAATGCAAGTTTGAACTGTTTTAACTGGATGCAACTTAATTTCTTAAAATAAGTTTTGTCTCAAGATGCGCATTTATAAAAGCGACTTAAATGTCCTAATTAAACTAAGGTCTAATCCTGGCTTAATCTAAGCCTTGTCTGTGAAACCGTGCCTTAAAGTCTTACAGAGGTTAAAAAATGCCTTTCCAAAATGGAAAACGCACCCTTTCAACAGAAAGTCTGAAATGTTTTTACAAACCACAGAGAGAAAAACCATTTCTAAATGTCACCGAGCACCATGAGAAGAAAGCCCAAAATTGAACATTTCAAGTGGAGGTCATTGTTTTCACCCAAGCAAGTTGTAGAATTCAAGCATGAAGCTGAAATGTGTGGAGTGTCACCGTCCCACTAATTCCTCTCTTTAATTAAAGCAGGCAAAGGCGAGGGCTCTCACAGCCGCCTGATCTCTGAAGTGTTTTTGTGTCGGCACCAATTACACCTTCCTTCTTAACGCTACATGAATGCCGTTTTGATTGGAGGGTAAGCCCCAGTATTAATGCCAGCATTTCACATGGTCCTTTTTAGAGGCCTTTGCCATTTGTAGGCATTTCTTTCCCTCTTTCATTCCCATCAGAGAAAAGATGACATTGAGTGACTGGCCCAATCTGTTCCCTCATGTGAAACATAGAGAGTGCCATGTCTTCTCTTTTTTTCCCCCTTTATTTTGAAGTCCGTTCTCGTTTCAATTTTGTCCCCCCTCACCCACACACGAAATCCACTGCAATGCGTTAGCCAATATGTGTTAGTTGTCTCAAGTTCTTGTGCCTCTGCGTGCCTCTGACAATTGCAAATGTAAAGTTCACAACTGACTGCCTTTGCATCTGCTCCTCGAAGGCAGTCCCTGCTTGACGCCGGGAAGGCCGTGAGAATTGAAATTCCTCCGATGTGCTTCAAGTAACTCAACTCTTGTGGGAGGGGGGGATGGCAAGATCAATTGCAATAAAACCTCACCTCAAAAAGGTGCCGCCGCAGACCATCTCGGGAATCCCGAAAGTGACGTGACGCCCCAACCAGTGGAAGGTGAGGGGGCTGTCGTCTGAGGGTTATAAATAATTTCACCTCAACAGTCAATAATGACATCTCGTAGGCCCCCAGAGCTGTCGCTCTCCAATAACTCAACACGGTGAACATGTCAGTCAGTAAGACACCTTGAGACAACAAAAAATCATTGTAGGAGGAGTTAACGCATAACATGGCTTTTATAGTTATTTTATAGTTTACTGTATATAAATATAACGTTTTGGGGAATTACAAGTTATGTACTCAGATTACTTTTTTCAAGTAATTAGTAAAATAATGCATTTAAAGTTATTTTTTTCAAATAAGTTACCCAATTTAATTTGTTTTTCCATGTATTGACTGACAGCTCTCCTGTCCCCATGTTGAGAGAAATCTGGAAGTGCAGAGGCATTGTGTGCGCTGTGCGTGAACCATAGACTGTAAAAAAAAATAGACAGTGTCCGTGACGTCACCCATAGGATTCCTAAGAGCAGTTTTGAAGCGTAACGTAGGATCGAACTGCCGATTGCTATATTGACAACTGCGCGTCACTCCCGGATAACAGAAAATGGGCAAAGCGGCAGGATGTGGGCGGGGCTGAGGTGACGCGATGACTAACAGACAGCAGATAAACGACAATCCACCTGTCACTCAAGTGGCCACGTCCTTAATTATGCAGAACTTTAGGGCTTTGTATAATGTAAACAAATGAGTTATTAAAAAAAGTCGCCCCCTCACAGTTGTCATGGAGGGCAAAATTAGCCATATAGACCAAAACCACAATTTGTACCAGGCTGTAAACATGTTGTAAAGTTGGGCATTTTACATTGGGACTCAGTGAGATTCTGCTCCATTTTGGAGCCTGTCTCTAGCAGCCAGCCGATGAGTCGCAGTTTGAGTCACATTGGCCTCAAGAGAAACTGTGGGAGGTTTCCGCTTGGTGTGAACATGGTTATTGTAGTTCTAGACTAAATGTGAGCAGACATTTCCTCATCTCACCTGCACAAAAAAATTCTGTATTTCTCAAAATGAACAAACTGCAAACTCTGAATATTATGCACCTGCAATAATTAAACTACACAAATGTACTTAATGTATTTAATCTCACTTTATTAACCAATGCCTTTGCTGCTGACCATCAAAGATCCAGTTCCAATTTACTAATAAGCAAAATGACTTTAGATAAACATCACATTTGTATTTCTTTTCTTTTTTTATTGCTGAAGCAAGCATGTTGAACTTTCTTCAGCAGCACAGCTGACAGTTTTGTTTGAGCTGCACCTTTTACTGTAAAGGTGGGAATTTGCATTTCATTCAGCCTGAGGCTTATTCGTTTCACTTTCGGTGAAAGGGCCTTTACATTTGCCAAAAATAAAAATTTTAGTTAATAAAAAACAAACAAAGCTATATCTGCTTAAATGAGGAAAAGCAATGGCAAAAAGAATAATGTAGCACATCACTTTCCAAAAATTAGTTACTTTTTTGAGGGAGTAAAGCAATATATTTTTATAAATTTATATAGCCACATTTAATAGCGATGTGGCTAATCACAATAATTTTTTTCTCAGTATAATTCCAATCCCATCTGTTGTTGTTTTTTCTTTGGACAAATTTTGAACAGTCATAAATCTATTTTCAATACAACGACAATTCATAGTGAACATGTAGAAACTGGTAATGAATTGTTTGGATCTTTTTATTTTAATTTAATTACTTTTTTTTTTGTATATATACAAATTTGTCTCAAGTGGGTGTTCATATGCTTGTTTATCATGGTAATTTTTTTTTTTTTTTTTTTTTTTTTTTTTTTTTATTTATTTACAAACAAACTATAACAATACAATAGACACATGTATTACACATAATATTAGAATATTATCTTGATAGGAAATAACATTAACAACAAATATAAAGGCTGAGTGTTATTGCATACAGGTTGATTCTAGATATGAATGAAATGGCAAAAATTAAGTAAGGAAAAAAAAAAAAAAAAATACATGCCAGGAGTGAAGAAGCAGTGTGTGTGTGTGTGTGTGTGTGTGTGTGTGTGTGTGTGTGTGTGTGTGTGTGTGTGTGTGTGTGTGGTGGGGGGGGGGGGTGAACTGTAAAAAGCTGAATTCAGACTGCCTGGTCACCCATACAAAGCCACAGTGCTCTCCGGTCCCCGCACAGGGTATACCATGGTGGGGCAGCAGAGGGGAGGCCCTGCGTGCCATCAGGCCCACAGCACACAACCCCCTCCCCCCCCAGGATCTACCACGCCCCAACCCCATAGCCAATTCTCAACATACTACTCTCGCCCTATGTATGAGTGTGAATTACTAAATTATGGGCTTGTCAGATGTACTGCATTAAAAGAAGTGGATATGCAGGGTGAGTATCTACCCAGATCCCCCCTTCCTGCACAACGCACTCCCCCTATGTATAGGTGGATATATGCTTTCTCTGTGCATTAAAAGAAGTGAGGTGTACAGTGAAACACCTGCTAAGGCATCCACATGTACATCTCACATACCCTATTTTGATTTTTATTCTTGTTATTGGTAGAAATATGATGTGTCCAGCCTAATGTGTAGAGCATTTAAAAGAGAGTAAGGCGTGTTGAGTGCTACCAGGGTGTGGCGCACGCATGCCTGAGTGGGGAGGGGGGCCCCATGGGGGCCCTAGAACCCGCAGATACCCCACCGGACCGGCCGACACCAAACCAACATGGCAACCCCACAGGACCGGGCCGTCCGAGCCATCCATGGGGCCCAGGCACAATAGAGACGAGTAGAGAGAAGTAGAGAGAGAGAGAGAGAGAGAGAGAGAGAGAGAGAGAGAGAGAGAGGGGGGGGGGGTAAATAATGAAGTTATTAGAAAAAATAAAAAAAATAAAAATAGAAGATAGAAGGGGAGGGGGAAATTATATTCATATTTAATTAATAATAATAAATAATAATCACAACAATATTATTATTATTATCATTATTATTATCATTATTATTATTATCACCATCATTGTTATCATCACCATCAATGATGATTGTTCCAGCTACCATCCTCTGCCCTAGTGTTTGTGGCTATTGACATGTGAATATGAAGAAATGTGTGGATCTGACTTTGTGGTTTGGATCTCAGGGAGAGAGTGTCAGGACTGTAAGTAGGTGATGAAGGGTGACCAAAGGGAGGGTGAATCTTGAGTATTGATTAATTTTGGAGATGATATAGTGTCCATTGATATATAATCTGTTAACAAGTTTTTCCAGTGAGTAATATGTATATTGTTCCTTGATTTCCAGTTCATGAGTATTGTTTTCTTGGCGATAGTCAATGCTACTAGCAGTGTTTTATTGCACGAGGTGCTTAAGTTGATTGTGGTAGTATCACCAAGAATACACAGGGAAGGGGTTGCTGGGATGTGACAGCCAAAGATAGAAGAGAGTGATTCTGTGACACTTACCCAAAAACGGCTGACTGGAGTGCATTGCCAGACAGCATGAATGTATGTGTCTGGGTTATTTTGCATGCAGTGAGAACATAAATCAGAACCAAACCCCATTTTAGACAATTTCTGTGCAGTGAAGTGAAATCTGTGAAGTACCTTGTATTGTATTAGTTGTAGATTACTATTTTTTGTCATTAGGTAGATGTTTTTACAGATTTGGGTCCAGAAGTCGGCACCGGGAGTAATGGACAAGTCTGCTTCCCATTTGTGACATGGAAGGCTTAATGTTTTTTCTGAATGAAATATCATTTTGTACATTTTGGAGAGAATTTTTTTGGGTGAGGGAATGTTGATCAGCTCCAAAATTGGCGGAGGGATGTCCAGGTTAGCGGTTTGAATATTAATTTTTGCTTGAATAGATGATTTAATTTGTAGGTATTCTAAGAAGTGTTTACTCTCGATGCCATGCTTCTGGATCAAATAAGAGAATGAAACCAGATTTTTGTCTTGAATGATGTGGTGAAGGTGAGTAATACCCTTGCCTATCCATGTGAGAAAGTTGAGTGTTGTTTTGTTGACCATGAAGTCGGGGTTGTTCCAAATTGAGGTGCGAATTGATGGTGCTACAGGTGAACTAGTAATGTGATAGAATTTCCACCAGGCTGTCAGACTGGACGATACTGTTGGTGCTTTGAAGGAAGGATGTTTTTTTGATTGACTGACTGCAGAATGGGAGGTCTGAGATCTGAATATCCTTGCAGATGGTTTGTTCTAAGTCTAACCAGGTGTGGTCTGAGGGAGTGGGATGTAACCATTTGTAGATGTATTGAAGCTGGTTGGCCAGTGCATAGTGCTGGAAGTGTGGAGCCTCTAGTCCTCCGAGTGCTTTAGGTTTTTGTAGAGTGGTCAGTTTGATTCTTGGTGTCTTATTTTTCCAGTAGAATTGAGTAATTGTTGAGTCGAGAGTCTTAAACCAGATTGAGGTGGGCTGAGTGGGAATCATTGAGAATAAATAATTTATTTTGGGTAATATTGTCATTTTGATGACTGATATTCTGCCCATGATGGATAGTGGGAGGTTCATCCAGCGCTGCAGGTCATCAACTATTGAATTAAGTAGTGGGGGGAAATTTAGATTAAATAAGTCGGACAGCCTGGCAGAGACCTTTATCCCTAAATATGTAATATAATTAGTGCAGAGTGGGATCGGTGAAGAGTGTGCTGTCACTTCCCAGCTGTTCGGGTGTAAGGGGAGAATTGCAGACTTATTCCAATTGATTGAGTATTCAGAAATATTAGAGAATGTGTCAATGAGTTTAATTGTTTCTTGTACTGATGCTCTGGGGTCTTGAAGAAAGAGAAGGATGTCGTCGGCGTAGAGACTGATTTTATGATCCATAGTTGGAGTCTGAACTCCCTTGATGCGGGGGTTCTGACGGATGGCGGCTGCTAGAGGTTCAATGAAGATGGTAAATAAAGAAGGGGAGAGTGGGCATCCCTGTCTAGTTCCCCGGTATAGTGTGAAACTTTGTGATGTTAGTCCATTGGTGATCACTGTGGCTGAAGGTGAATTGTAAAGAAGTTTAACCCATTTAATGAACGATTCCCCGAAACCAAACCGCCTCATAGTGGAAAACAGGAAATTCCAGTTTACCCTGTCAAAAGCTTTTTCTGCGTCAAGAGTTGCTATAATAGTATTTTTTTGAAGAGTTGAGGAGTGGTACATAACATTAAACAGTCTGCGGGTGTTGGAAGATGAAATTCTGCCTTTAATGAAGCCAGTTTGGTCTGGGTGGATAATGGATGGAGATACCTCTTCTAGTCTACGTGCTAATGTTTTGGCGATTATTTTATTGTCAACATTGAGAAGAGAAATTGGCCGGTAGCTGGATGGCATTGTTGGGTCCTTATTGGGCTTAAGGAGGAGTGAAATTGATGCTGTGGTGGAACTAGCTGGAAGTCATGGTAATTATCATGGTAATTTTATGTTGACTGTCTTTAGCAAGTTTATCAAATTACTTTTTCATTATGAATAGATTGTTTTTTCCTGACAACATCCGTTAACACAAAAAGTTCCATTTGAAAGGCCAGTTATTAGACAAGCAAACATGAGTTTATGAAGGTGCAAAGAGGCTGACAAGCAGCACATTGTCCAGTGACTTTGAGTACAGCCTGCACCATCATGTTGGGAAGATAAGGAGAGCTTATAGGCTTTAAAACAATGAGATGTGAAGCCAGTCATCACTAATGGTTAGACAGCCAAATCAATGCACAGAAGCTCTTATTGAATACAGTACAATACTGTGACGTTTGTTGCAGCAAAACTGTTTGGCTGCACACTATCTTTAGTTCAGCTCCAATGATGGAGCACCATTAATCTGTTTTCTGCGCCTCTCTCGATCTCTCTCGTTCACTCTCTCTCTTGCCATCTTCTCCTTATCCTCCTTATCTTGGTGACTGTGCAACAACTAATCCCGAGGGATTTGAACCTAATGAATCTCATTGATTTGTTCTAGAGGGATGAGGAACAAGACGGAATGGGGTGTTTTGACAAAAAAAAAATTAGATTCACTCTCAAGTTTGCTTTGGCCACTGTAAGCTTAAGAGGTGAGAGAAATTTGGACTTGGGGTATATAATTAGATTTTCCTCTCATGAACTCACTGCTAAATCTTCCTGCCGCTATTTAATAACCCTGGTGCTCACCTTTTTCTTGCAAACCTGCAATATCCTTTTGGTTTCCTTCTTTTTGGTAGATGTGGACTGCATGGGAATCCTCTTCAATGCTCCACTTCAAACCCTGGAGGTGAGTCGATGAATGAATTACTTCAGGGGGCATTTTAATATCTATATTGTCAGATATCATTTTGGCGGAGGGGTCACTGACCTTTAATTAAAAATAAAAAAAAACATTAAAAGAACCATCACGTTAAATTCTCAATGAGTAAATCCACCTTTGTGGCAAAGTCATGTATATAATTAATTCTTCAATTCCCACTCCATTGGTAGCAGATTGTTTGGGGCTCCTCCTTTTAATTAGCTTCCATCTAGCACCGGGGCACAATGTTTCAATTAGACACTTAATGAAATTCAATGATCATAAAATACAATTACCACCATGGTGCAGCTCTTCACTGAAACCAATTACGGTAGTGGTAACAAGCGAGAAGAAGTTCTTTCATCACTGACGAGAAGCAGACAGGAAGAAAGGCTCCTGGGGACGTGTGCTCCTCTTCTACCGTTAGCAGTGTTAGCACTGGCGTAGGCAGTGTAAGACGGTGGGAGGCCCGGTATGGTGCTTGACCCTCTTGGGACGATCAATTATAGGTTATTTGCCAGTTGGTGAGGAGATAACTAGAGGTGTGCCTTTCTGTGTGTGTGTTTTCCCCACAGAAGACAACCACTCATTTATCTTGAGAAGTGATTATTTCACTCCACATTACGTCTTAAAAACTTAGCATATGGCTTTCTATTAGTAAAAACTCTGTAGTATATTCAAATGAGACGCGAGATTTATGCATTTTATTTCTGGAAAAATTACTCCCATGACGCAAATACCGTCCATTTGCGTCATAGGTTAAAAAAATGGCCAGAGGCTAAAGACTACAGCCAGCAGAGGGAGCTATTTCCACATGTTTTCAACCTGCGTAAGGGGCGGGGGATGGGTGATCGCACTCACAGCTCAGCTCGAGCTCGCAGCTGCAGGCATTCATGTTCGGAGCTATGCTGAACAATGTAAGTGTTTTTACTTCTCAAATGAATTCCTATTAAAAGTTAAGCCTCCAAAGGCATGAACTGAAAATGCGCCAGTCTGAACATGCGTTGTGAATTTATATGAAAGCGCTCTGAATGTCCATGTCCAGAAAGCTAATAAAAACATCATCAAAGTAGTCCATATGTGACATCCGTTGTTTGATTAGAATCTCTTGAAGCATCGAAAATATATTTTGGTCCAAAAATATCAAAAGCTATGAGTTTATTCAGCATTTTCTTCTCTTCCGTGTTCCTCAAATAAAGATTTAAACGGTTAATGAATCAGTGAATGAATCGATCAATAATTCAAATCGCCAATGTTACGTGCTTTCAGCAGTTTGACACGCAATCCAAACTGTTGAAATCATTCATAACCCTTTTAATCTTTATTTGAGGATTGAAAACAAATGCGAAAGAGAAGACAATGCTGAATAAACTCGTAGTTTTTGTTATTTTTGGACCAAAATGTATTTTCGATGCTTCAAGAGATTCTAACTAACTAACTGATGTCACATATGGACTAATTTGATGATGTTTTTATTCCCTTTCTGGACATGGACAGTAAAGTGTGCGAAGACTGCATATGCTCTGGGACTAAAATATAAAATATCTTAAACTGTGTTCTGAAGATGAACGGAGACCTTACGGGTGTGGAACGACATTAGAGTGAGTCATTAAAGACATCAATTTCATTTTTGGGTGAACTAACTCTTTGATGCAGTGATCTCGTCATTGCAACTCGATTTCTGCTCTCTCACTAATGCTTTCATCATTACTAACAGTCAGAGGCGGACAGTAGTGAAGTATGTTTACTTTCTACTCAAGTACATATTTCAAGTATATGTGCTTTACCACTGTTTTACTTTGGAAAACTTTTTTTTCACTACATTCCAAGGCATAACGTAGTACGTTTTGGCTACTTTGTAGTTGTACTGAGTATCCAAGATATTAGCAACGTTTACTTTCTACTTGACTACATTTTTGAACAAGTAAATCTACTTTTTACTCCAATACATTTGTGTTGAGTAATGCAATTACACATTACATTTTGCAAGGCACCTAACTTTATCTGCAGCAGTTTGTTTCTGCTATAAAGAAGTGATATCGCCATCTAAGGGCATTGAAGGTACTATATATTGTGCGTTTTGCCTTTACTCACCCAAACATTTGGACAAGGCTACTTTACATGAATGCGAGTGGATAGCAGGTAGTTGATGAATCGCAAGTGTTTCATTTATGAGATGAGGTCATGACTGCTGCTGGTGATGAGGCTGAACCAGCCCATCCAGTACAAGAAAGCTTTGACTGTTTAATTTTACTTTATTTTATTTATCCGCTATATTGGCGAGACCTTTCTGAAGGATATGCGTTTACTTACGCCCTTTTTTGTGCACTTGAGCTTAACTGAGACTTGAGAGTTTGTAGACGTTTAAGAGACTGTTGTTTTAACCTTGATTTATTGCAATATAGAGGTGTTCAGATTTGATTTCTTATTTTACAAATCAATTGTTTCTTATTTTCACTGGTATGTCTCTCAGGTGTCAAGGACTAGTGCATCATTGAGCCTATATTTAGTATGAGTAAAATACTTAAGTACTGTTAAAATCAGATCCCCTTTGAGACTTTTATTCAACTTTAACTTGTATTGGAGTCTATTTCTGTAAGAAATCTGAATTTTTCCTCAGGTATGGTTGTTAGGTGCTATTTACACCCCTTGAAAGCACTAAATTTTTAATGTAATTAAGTATTACGTTATATTCAATATGAGATTGAATGAGAATTCAATATTGTAATGTAAAAAATTACAATATTATGTTTTGGAATGTTGTAAAGTAAAAGTTCTCCAAAGAAGAACACTGATAAGGTACATATACTTGAAAAAAAACATGACTTGGAAATTAAAAATACTTTACTGCTTTCTGCCTCTGCTAACAGTGCAAACACAATTTAAATAAGAGATTCTATTTTTGACGTAAATTTTGGACGTGAAAGTGCCCTTTTCGATCGCACCCCAGTGCCCCTGTGAATGCAATTTCTACCTGCGGGGGACCCCGTCCCGAACGCGGTCTTTACCGAGGGGGACACCCCCCCGAACACGATCTCTACTGAGGGGGACTTACAGTTCCGAAACTTACAGGATATTCTTGTAGTATTATGACTTCTTATACTTCTAAAGCTCAAGGAAAATTGTATTTCTCAATTCATAACCCCAATGCCATTGTGCAGCCTTAATTTTTAATAGTGTGGGAATGGAAGAAGTATTTAAAGATTTAAAAATGTACATGCTTCAGTTTTAAGTAGTCAAAAACCTGACAGATGCCAGAGGGAACTGTTATCGAGTCAAATTAGTGTTCTAGTTTATGACAAAGACAAATGGATACTGTCAAAGCTAATTTTAAAAAAGGGATGATGATTTTTATATATAACAAATTGCAAATGCACATTAGAGGACTTTGTATTACCTGTAGAGTAGTGTAGCACTCTATCAATTCGACAGTAATATCAAATGTCAAATGCAAATGATGAAACGTTATTCATGTCTTGAAAAGTTTTAGGTGTGGGAGGCAAAAACTTCAGCATGTCAATGCCTGCGGCCATTTAAGGGACGATCGAATCACTCAGCAGCAACGTTTGGCATGTGCAGGGAATTTAGCCCGACGCTGAACGACCACTGCGGAAAATTGGCCAGTGACCCCCGAGACGGGTCAGTCCCAATTCACAGATGGCAAATTGCGTGGAAGGCATTGATTAATGGGAGAGACACAACTCGTTATAGTCGGCGGTGTCATCCTCGCTCTCTGAGTAGCCCGGGCTCGCACCCTCTCATTCCCCTCCCTCGCCTTTCATCAAGCTAGTGGATGAAATAACAATCTAACAATTGATCTCACCCCCTGCAATTAATGGCCTTCTCGTTGGCGTAATTTGCAGAAGAGAATAAACAGCAACGTAACTGAGACCCAGCAAATGGAAGCAGGAGATACTTGTGTTTATTTGCCATTTAGCATATGAGGTACTTTCAGTTGATTGTCACTCAAAGGTAATTGGGGTTCTGTGTATATCAGCACAGCTGATGACTCTAATAATAGAAGGACACGGCTATGTTTTAAAATGGCTACACCTGGCGATATATTTAAAGTCCAACTTTACCCACACAAAGTACACACTCATTGAAAGCAATATAAACCTGTATAGTAAATCTTGGCTGCGTAACTGTTTATGTTTATATCATCACATTGCAAATTTAAACAACTGTATATTACCATACAAGTCAGATACAAGTATATCAAGCTTTATTTGCATGCACACAGTACACTCACCTCAAGTGATAAATAGACAAGCCTAAGAAAATCTCAACTGCGTAATTGTTTCTATCATCATAAAATGTAAACTATATTATTGCTAAGATTAAATCTGCTAAATGTGACTATACAGCAAATATTGTCATTATGATTTTCTGTAAAGCAGCTTTGAAACGAGTATTGTGACAAGCACTATACAAATGAAATTGACTTGACTTGCTATGTCTACGGCATTTTTTTGTACAATTTACAGGTTAACTTTGGCAATATGTAGCCATTTAATGTGTTGAAATACTAGGTTATATCAGATCATATTGTGCATGTTCCTTTACAGCCGACTGAATTGAGGCTATAATGTAAAAAATCTTATCTTACTTTTTTATATTTCATTATATGCTGACATACATCATATTTTTTTCATATTTTCAATACATCATTTTTTTTTTATGGAAACGAGTGTTTTCTTCATTAGTAGAAATGGGTGTAAATGTAGGCTGTATCTGTATTATTTCATGTTAATGTACGTCAGGTTTAATCCCCATTATTTTTGTAATAAAGACTGCTGTGTTTATGAAACTTAATATTATTTGATAGTTATTTAAAAATGAAGTATGTAATATGTAATAAGTATAAATATTTTTTCAAACAGGTTTCCTGAGTGCTGCTCCATTGGTTAGACAAGCAGATGGCCCTGCCCACAAACTCCCTCCATTGGTTACTGAAACACTTTTACTATTCAGGATGGCTTAAAAATAGTCAAAGATAGTGCCACAGATTGTTTTAATTATAGAGTGTAAAAAAATATTTTTAAAAAAGTTAGCTGGTTGCCTTCAAATTTTGAAGTCAATTAAATGAAAATTTGAGAATTGACAACCTTTATTCAAATATTATTAAAAGATTTTGTAAGCATATTGGGTAATTATATGTATTTTATTTGTGAAGACGCAGGGAAACATGCGAAATTGTGCTTTTTTCATGATTTATCACATATTAATGGTGTTGTGATACAATTATATTTTGAGTATATATATATATATATATATATATATATATATATATATATATATATATATATTGACAGAAGTGCAATATAATATACATAATTATGTGATATAGATCCCTAGCTACTCTCTGCTGTCTGAGATGACCTTTGTCCTCTGTTGGCCACCATAGCTTCTGAATGTGCTTCGAAGGGGAGGGGTGAGCGGTGGATGAAACTTTTAATAGTTTCTGTTAGTAGCTTGTAATAAAAAAAAAGAAGGAAACTACTTTTTTATATTATGCGTAAAGTTTTAAAGTAGCTTCCCCAATGCTACTAGCAAAACTGAGAACACTGCAGGGACACGGGTAATGGAAGTATGGATAAAAAGAGATTGATTCTTTATCCATGGACCAAAAAGATCTTTCAATCTTCTGAAAGTCACACGTTTAGGGACTCATTCAGTATTAATCAACATCCAAATCTCTTTCCAGTAACATCATATTGTCTAGTGTCCCCTAGAAAGAGTCATTTTTTTTCCTTTTAAAGTGCAAGGTTTTGATGTTTGATGTTTTTTTCAGAGTGGCTGATGGCAAATTGCCCTGACTGACTCATAAAGGAGCAGTGGAGGGCAGCGATATTGGAGAAACATCATGTTTGATCCAGAACTCTTTCTCATGCTGAGGCAGAAGATGACATATGTTTCTGACTCACTCACCTGTAAGAAGGCCTCTTCCATAGCTGTCCAGCAAGAGTAGGACAACAGCGGACGCATCAATGGTGAATTATGAACAAACATGACAAACTACAGCTCTATTTTAGCAGTTCTTTTGGAATCAAGTGCTCTAGAGCAGAAAAAAAATGGTGGTGGTGGGGGGGGGGGGAGTCGTTATTTACTCACTCATGTCATTCCAAAAAATACAAGCTGTTCTCATTTTGTGTTCCACAGAGAAATAGCCATTCAGGTTTGGAACAACATGAGAGTGAATGACAGAAGTTTTATTTTTGGCAACTATTTTTTAAAGAGTGACCAAACAACTGGAACAAATCCAGGTGATGCATGTGACATTGACATCATGTCGCACTTCGTTTTTTCTTTCAGCAGATCTTGAGTTGAAAGCTCTGAATTTGCATATTTTGAGTGGGTATCTAATCCAGTGAAAGCAGGTGTAATGTGAAAAAGAGCTTTGCTTGTTGTCATCACCTCCATGCCAGGTTTTATCGAGGATGGTGGAGTTTGATTGACGCCATACTACACCTTCACACATTTGCTTTGACGAAAAATACTGCTGCTTTGTACTCATATCGCCTACACAGTTAGAACAAAAAATCCTGACTGGAACAAGGTGAGTGATGCCTTATCTCGGTGACAATTCAAAGATGGTAAAGTAGAACTATAAGCTACAACACTTTTTAATGTGTAGGCATACAAAAGACAAGTGTTCTTGCAAGGGTGTATTTTTAGACAAACAGATGCTATTAATATAATACAAATTCAGTTCAAGCTGTTGTTAGTCGTGCTAACTTTCGCTAGACTTGTGTTAGTGTAACCCTCTATAATTTAACAAATTAATTGGACATAATTAAAGAGTCAAAAATAAGTAAAGAGTGTATGAAACATTTAAAAATCAAGTGAAATGCATGTCTGTGTGATGAATGTCAAGTGCAATATTATTTGACACATGTGCACTTAAAGTCGCGATGTAAAGGTGTGTTAACACTTTTAAGGTTTGGTTAGATTAAAACGAACCCTGGTGGGATTGCTCTGTTAGTGAGGTTCCAAACAAGTGGATCGAGAAAAGGTAGGTCTCAGTCTGCCTCCAAACAAACTGAGCAGTTCAAATAAAATATGAACGCAACACGGAGCAAAGTCATGTAAGTGAACCAAAACAGGACATGGTGTCACAAGATAAAAAGAACAGAAAGCTCAAGCATACCTGTTGTTTTTTTCTCGCCATTGTCACAATTTTTCCCATCACGGTTCGGTAAAGGCCTCAAAACCCATCTTCTCACAGCAGATCTTCAACTGTGTGTCCTTTACACATTTCATAAAATCTTCACAAGTTCTCAGCTGGTCAAAATGCCATCATGTGTAGGAGCAAATTTAGAAGATTTGACTTGACATTGTAAATAATAATTATGAGGGCCAAAAAAAGTGAAACATGCTTAGGTGATTTGTACACAATAACAGCAATATGCATTTAAAAAATAGTTTAAAGACACGCCCTCTCTGAAAATCAGCCCTCCAAACAACATCAGCCAACCCGAACCCCTGAAAGGCAGAGAATGCTTTCTGATTGGATAAAAAGTGCAGGACACTTTACCAACTCCTTGTTGTCAGAAACAAACTTATTGATAGTGATATATTTAGATATCAGAGACACTTTATGCATGTAATTGCAAGCATTGAATACCAAGTAACTTGTGCAAACTAATTAAAAGCTCTCTTGCCTCCATCATACTCCCTGTTACAGCCCTCCGTAGTTCTTTTTTCTCTCATTTAATTGCAGTATTAATTGCAGAACACAAACCCTGAACCAGAACCACAGAGAAACTTCCTAAACCAATGAACGACTGTTTAAGCTGCAGTGAACTCTGCACCCAATGTGTTTAAATCCTCATTATCATATTAGCATAAAATGACTAACAATGACAAAACAGGACTAGCGTTCTTGGATTAATTGGAGCTGGCGTATTATAGTACAAGCGAACATGCTTTTTGAAAAGCAGAGTTGGACGTCCTGCTGTGAAGGTGGAGTGCTAAGTCAACTGTAATCCACTTAAGATGGCTCAACATCATGAACTGCTCAATGCGCACAGAGCCTGTTATTGCCATTTCTCACACTTAACTCCCGAAAACCTGCTTTTTGTTTACGGTTGCTTTCATTTTGAAAACTGACAATAGTTTTTGATTGAAAACTGTTTGGTTGAAAACATTTCAAAAATGTTATTCTCAAACTTTTGAACGGTTCTAGAAATCGCTCATGATCACATTTTAAGCAAAGCACTGTAAACCACTCAAAAAACTCCAGCAACTGCATAGCAACCAATCAAAACCCCCAGCAACCGCATAGCAACCAATTGCAGCCTAGCACCTTAGCAGCCACCTTAGCACCTTAGCAGCCACATAGTAGATTGCAAAAAAGCACCTTAAATTTTTTTTTTCTTATGGAAAAAATCTAGTGTTTGATAATATATACAACGTTTTATAACCAGCTCACTTAAGATTGTAGTATTTTATTAGTAATCTACTCTTCAGCATACTTTTTACGAACACATTCATGCACCGTGAGATATTTTAGCGGAGTGCTGAGTCATCTTCAATAAACTTGGCTTATTGTGATGCTGGATGGTGGCCAGATCTCCTCCTCTGCTCAATATATCACACATGTATAACCACAACAAGACTATGCGCATTACACCATCCATCCATCAGCATGGACGAGAGCTGCCGCCCCTCCTCTCTGTCTTTGTCGTAGTGTGGAAGCACCTGTAAATAATTTCTGTTATTTTGCAGCAGATTTTTTCTTTCGCATGGCAATTGTTTCTTCAGAGGGATCCTGAAATACAGGGAACTTGTCTTGGCATATCCTTGATTGTTTTAACAACTTTTTTCGCAGCAGGCCTGGTGTTTCTGACTCTCCAAACTGTGGTTCTGTGAGCAGACAGCTACAATACGGAGGTAATGCATTAGCATGATGAGAGTAGAAGAGTTCACAGTTCAGGCCGTTGAATATTTTAAAGCTGTGATGATATTTGGATATCTGCTCATCAATATGGTGTTAACCATGCAACAAACAAATTACCAAGGATAAAAAGTATATCACAGTTTGTGATATGTATCTGGCCTGCATTTCCCGATAATGTTGTCTCTTAGCGTGCTACGAAGACTCTAAAGCTATAACTTAACTGAAGGTATACCATTTCTAGGAGTGTTCCCCGAACTATAACTTAGGAGGTTGCTTAAGGTAACCCTTCATAAGTGCGACGTTAGCAGGTGCTGTTCGTGGCGGCAATGCTGAATTGGCTTAAATCGATGGCTCAAGAATCGATTATTCACTCTATGCAGGGGCTGTTTCACTGCGTTATGCAAAAAAAATATGTTCTTTATAAAAGAAGTACTTCAGAAATAGTTGAACTTTCATTTATAATACAAAATTGCACCTAAATTTTACATAATTCTGAAATGAGTGCACGAACCAGCAATCTCATGCTCAACCGCATCACGCGCATCACGCGTCATTTTAATTATTACAATAAATTTTCCATAGTGTCTTGATTTACTCCACAACCAGGGATGACTGCCCATGCAGCAGCTGCATCACATTATTGTGTAAATATCTAATTTATATTATTAGATGGCCTAGTCAATAAAAAAGCACAACATATAATCAGCTGCTACTAAATGGCAGAGAAAAAAAGAAAGAAAGAGAAGAGCCGCCAGCAGCTGGTTTCAGGGCTGAGGGGGTAGCTGAGCTCCGTCCAGTTTCTCTCGACAAAGTTGGTCCAACAAGATGTAAAAGCTGTTGAACTTGCTGTCGTGGGAGGCGAAATTTATTTTGAATAGCAGCTTCTGACATGGTAGCCAGGGGACTAAAGTTTTCACGTATGAAATACACACATACACTTAAGGGCTCCACGGACGGCGCCGTCTTTAGTTTAGCACAATTCTATTCGCTGCCTCGCTGCCAAAGTTTGACTAAACTCCCCTCCACAATCATTTCCTTTAAATAGGCTCCTAAGCTTTTCCTGTCTAATGGTTTGTCAGCTGATGTAACTTAAAAAGCTAACAACCATTAGTGTTTGTAATGACATTTTTTATGACAATTTTAATCCTTGCATAAAAAAACAAAAAACAATTCAACTAGTCTAATTGAAAACTTCAGAATTATATTCGTATAGACTGACATATAAAGAAGTTTTTTGCACAGTGGTGGTCCACTTAGTGATAGTGATAAGGTGATAAGAGTGGTCCAGACCAACCTTACGAAATTAGGACTTAAAGAAGGTATTCTTAACTAAGTTTGTCTTAGGAAACACATATTAACGTTAAGAGATACCTTAAGGTACAACTTAAGAATGACGTGGAGTTAAGAAGGTTTCGGGAAATGCAGCCCAGGGCATTTGCTGAAGAATTAAGGGTTGTTTATTGGTACAATGTGAATCGTACAAAAAGTATAATTATTATAAAAAATTAAGCATGGAGGTCCTCCCCTAAACATACCCTTCTACCCTTCACTGGGGCATAAGCAGACCAATAAGATCATACAAATTAGCCACCAATATGCCAAGATGTAATATAGTTATGAATTGCCATGAGATGGTACTATAACTATAAAGTTTTAATAATCATAGAGAATAGGAAAGTCCACTTCACAGCTATAATGATAACAACGGAGGACTTTATTTTCAGCTTTAGAGAACAATAAAAAGATTGGCAGCCAATCAGAATCCACCCAACTTTAACCCTTAAATGCATGAATTTTTCGCCAGTCATTATATTTGGATCTTTAGCAAACCGTACCTGCACTCACCTAAAGGAATATTAGAAACACCTGTTCAATTTCTTTCATTAATGCAATTATCTAATCAACCAATCACATGGCAGTCGCTTCAATGCATGTAGGGGTGTGGTCCTGGTCAAGACAATCTCCTGAACTCCAAACGAATGTCAAAATGAGAAAGAAAGGTTATTTAAGCAAATTTGAGCGTGGCATGGTTGTTGGTGCCAGACGGGCCGGTCTAAGTATTTCACAATCTGCTCAGTTATTGGGATTTTCATGCACAACCATTTCTAGGGTTTACAAAGAATGGTGTGAAAAGGGAAAAACAGAAAAATAGAGCAGTCCTGTGGGTGAAAAATGCCTTGTTGATGCGAGAGGTCAGAGGAGAATGGACAGACTGATTCAAGCCAATAGAAGAGCATCTTTGACTGAAATAACCACTTGTTACAGCCAAGGTATGCAGCAAAGCATTTGTGAATCCACAACACACACAACCTAGAGGAGGATGGGCTACAACAGCAGAAGACCCACCGGGTACCACTCATCTCTTCTACAAATAGGAAAAATAGGCTACAATTTGCTCACCAAAATTGGACAGTTGAAGAAAAATGTTGCCTGGTCTGATGAGTCTCGATTTCTGTGGAGACATTCAGATAGTAGAGAATTTGGCGTAAACAGAATGAGAACATGGATCCATCATGCCTTATTACCACTGTGCAGACTTGTGGTGGTGTAATGGTGGTGGGGGTGGGGGGTTCTTGGCACACTTTAGGCCCCTTAGTGCCTAAATAGCAGGATAATGCACCATGTCACAAAGCTCGAATCATTTCAAATTGTTTTTTTGAACATGACAATGAGTTCACTGTACTAAAATGGCCAATTGGGCATAATTTAAATGCCACGGCCTACCTGAACATTGTTTCTGACCATGTCCATCCCTTAATGACCACCATGTACCCATCCTCTGATGGCTACTTCCAGCAGGATAATGCACCATGTCACAAAGCTTGAATCATTTCAAATTGTTTTTTTTGAACATGACAATGAGTTCACTGTACTAAAATGGCCCTGAGAGTCCCCAGATCTCAACCCAATAGAGCATCTTTGGGATGTGGTGGAACAGGAGCTTCCTACTCTGGATGTGTATCCCACAAATCTCCATCAACTGCAAGATGCTATCAACATGGGCCAACATTTCTAAAGAATGCTTTCAGCACCTTGTTGAATCAATGCCACTTAGAATTAAGGTGTTCCCAATAATCCATTAGGTGAGTGTATATCTAACACGGATGGATCTCTACCTGTTGCTATAATATAAAACTCTCCTGATATTAAAGTAACAATTACAGAAGAATAAAATAAAGGATATTTTGTTACCTTTTCGAGCTTGGAAGGGTTCAGTTAAAAAATGGTTCGCGCGAAAAACAGTGTATCGTATACATTCCACGACATTGCACACTCGTACTATTTATACGCATTTACATGTGATCGGGTTGCTGTTACACACCTCGGATCATTATTAACCCAATACAATAAAATAAAAAGAATGGCAAAACAGGTATTCTTTTATAATTTTATATTTTTATATTTTATATTGTTAATAATGAATTGATTGAGGAATGTTAAGAAGGCTGATGTTTAACTTTAAAAACTGAATGAGGAGGAGGGTAGTGAATGATGTCCCGTGTCACTAAAGACCTGAGGTATGTGTTAAAGGGTTAAGAGACCATAGTTTTAAAGCAGCAGATAACATAACTGCAGTGCATGCGCATGTGCTTTGGTGTGGATGCTAATGTAGTTGTCGTTATAGTAATCATTCTTGGTGCGAACGTCCCTAGAGTTCGTAATTGGTAAGAAAGCAATATTGTGAGCTGACATGACATACCAAACTCTGACGTCAAATGGATGTGGCTACAAAAGCTCAAAAGTAATGTCTCTGGGGTTTAAATCTGTAAATATTTTATTCCAGAATCTGTTTTTGCATTATAAATCATATAGGAGTAAACACATGGGTAAACCCAAAATACTGCCTGAGGTGCCTGACCTTGGAGAGGGGTAAAAAAAATAAAAAAGCAGGGGAAAAATCCCTTGAAGGGAGGCTGTAAACTTAGCTCGTCTTCCAAGTGTGCCCCTGGTGTCAAGTCCATTTCATCACTGTTTAAAATTTGGGCAGGACTGCTCCGGATAGCTGAAAAATAAATTCTCCTCTTGGCTATATGGAGGGAAAAGCAGCTTATTTGTGATGCGGTCATGAGAATGAACCAAATACACTCCGGGGAAGAAAAGTGCATTGGGATAGAGAAGTGTGTAAGATGCCAAGGAAAGTGCAGGTTTATCTCCTTACATTCTTTTGAGTGTTAAATCTTCCAACAACTTCCTAAGAATGTTTCCTCTATAGGTTATATATAGAGAGCATGTCACTTCCAGGCAGCAAACTCTTAAAAACAGAAATGAACTGTACGTGCGTACATTCTACATTAACATTGGTCAGTTTATTTAAGTACAGAGCAAGACAATGACAAAAAATAATTGGTAATTATTTCATGCTAGCTATTACATTAGCGGTCCCACTTTATATTAGGTGGCCTTAAGTACTATGTACTTACATCAAAAAATAAGTACAAGGTACTTACTGTGTTCAAATTGTATTGCAAAACACCTTTGCTGATATTGAGGTGGGATACGGGTAGAGTTATGGACAGGTGTGGTGGGTATGGGTCAGTTTAAGGGTAGGGTTAGGGACAGGTGTGGTGGTGTGGGTCAGTTTAAGGGTAGGGTTAGGGACAGGTGTGGTGGAATGGGTCAGTTTAAGGGTAGGGTTAGGGACAGGTGTGGTGGTGTGGGTCAGTTTAAGGGTAGGGTTATGGGCAGGTGTGGTGGAATGGGTCAGTTTAAGGGTAGGGTTAGGGACAGGTGTGTTGGTATGGGTCAGTTTAAGGTTAGGGTTAGGGACAGGTGTGGTGATATGGGTCAGTTTAAGGGTAGGGTTAGGGACAGGTGTGGTGGTGTGGGTCAGTTTAAGGGTAGGGTTAGGGACAGTTGTTGTGGTATGGGTCAAATTAAGGGTAGGGTTAGGGACAGGTGTGGTGATATGGGTCAGTTTAAGGGTAGGGTTAGGGACAGATGTGGTGATATGGGTCAGTTTAAGGGTAGAGTTAGGGACAGGTGTAATGATATGGGTCAGTTTAAGGGTAGGGTTAGGGACAGGTGTGGTGATATGGGTCAGTTTAAGGGTAGGGTTAGGGACAGGTGTAATGATATGGGTCAGTTTAAGGGTAGGGTTAGGGACAGGTGTAATGATATGGGTCAATTTAAGGGTAGGGTTAGGGACAGGTGTGGTGGTGTGGGTCAGTTTAAGGGTAGGGTTAGGGACAGGTGTGGTGATATGGGTCAGTTTAAGGGTAGGGTTAGGGACAGGTGTGGTGATATGAGTCAGTTTAAGGGTAGAGTTAGGGACAGGTGTGGTGGTATGAGTCAGTTTAAGGGTAGGGTTAGGGACAGGTGTGGTGATATGGGTCAGTTTAAGGGTAGGGTTAGGGACAGTGTGGTGATGTGGATCAGTTTAAGGGTAGGGTTAGGGACAGGTGTGGTGATGTGGGTCAGTTTAAGGGTAGGGTTAGGGACAGGTGTGGTGATGTGGGTCAGTTTAAGGGTAGGGTTAGGGACAGGTGTGGTGATATGGGTCAGTTTAAGGGTAGGGTTAGGGACAGGTGTGGTGGTATGGGTCAGTTTAAGGGTAGGGTTAGGGACAGGTGTAATGATATGGGTCAGTTTAAGGGTAGGGTTAGGGACAGGTGTAATGATATGGGTCAGTTTAAGGGTAGGGTTAGGGACAGGTGTGGTGATATGGGTCAGTTTAAGGGTAGGGTTAGGGACAGGTGTAATGATATGGGTCAGTTTAAGGGTAGTGTTAGGGACAGGTGTAATGATATGGGTCAGTTTAAGGGTAGGGTTAGGGACAGGTGTAATGATATGGGTCAAATTAAGGGTAGGGTTAGGGACAGGTGTGGTGATATGGGTCAGTTTAAGGGTAGGGTTAGGGACAGGTGTGGTGATATGGGTCAGTTTAAGGGTAGAGTTAGGGACAGGTGTAATGATATGGGTCAGTTTAAGGGTAGGGTTAGGGACAGGTGTGGTGATATGGGTCAGTTTAAGGGTAGGGTTAGGGACAGGTGTAATGATATGGGTCAGTTTAAGGGTAGGGTTAGGGACAGGTGTAATGATATGGGTCAATTTAAGGGTAGGGTTAGGGACAGGTGTGGTGGTGTGGGTCAGTTTAAGGGTAGGGTTAGGGACAGGTGTGGTGATATGGGTCAGTTTAAGGGTAGGGTTAGGGACAGGTGTGGTGATATGAGTCAGTTTAAGGGTAGAGTTAGGGACAGGTGTGGTGGTATGAGTCAGTTTAAGGGTAGGGTTAGGGACAGGTGTGGTGATATGGGTCAGTTTAAGGGTAGGGTTAGGGACAGTGTGGTGATGTGGATCAGTTTAAGGGTAGGGTTAGGGACAGGTGTGGTGATGTGGGTCAGTTTAAGGGTAGGGTTAGGGACAGGTGTGGTGATGTGGGTCAGTTTAAGGGTAGGGTTAGGGACAGGTGTGGTGATATGGGTCAGTTTAAGGGTAGGGTTAGGGACAGGTGTGGTGGTATGGGTCAGTTTAAGGGTAGGGTTAGGGACAGGTGTAATGATATGGGTCAGTTTAAGGGTAGGGTTAGGGACAGGTGTAATGATATGGGTCAGTTTAAGGGTAGGGTTAGGGACAGGTGTGGTGATATGGGTCAGTTTAAGGGTAGGGTTAGGGACAGGTGTAATGATATGGGTCAGTTTAAGGGTAGTGTTAGGGACAGGTGTAATGATATGGGTCAGTTTAAGGGTAGGGTTAGGGACAGGTGTAATGATATGGGTCAGTTTAAGGGTAGTGTTAGGGACAGGTGTAATGATATGGGTCAGTTTAAGGGTAGTGTTAGGGACAGGTGTAATGATATGGGTCAGTTTAAGGGTAGGGTTAGGGACAGGTGTAATGATATGGGTCAGTTTAAGGGTAGGGTTAGGGACAGGTGTAATGATATGGGTCAGTTTAAGGGTAGGGTTAGGGACAGGTGTAATGAAATGGGTCAGTTTAAGGGTAGGGTTAGGGACAGGTGTAATGATATGGGTCAGTTTAAGGGTAGTGTTAGGGGTAAGGGAAGTGCCAACTGTGTAATTACAAAAGTAACTACAGAAATTAATTACAGACGTAATTACACGCAGGCATTTTTTTAAATGTAAGTACAATGTAAAAACATGTATGTACACAAGTGCATTGTATCAAATGACTAATTACAATGTTACTATATAGTAGTTAAGGCCACCTAATATAAAGTGGGTCCGCATTAGCTAACATAAAGAATCTTATTGTAAATACCAACCATGTTATACAATTTGCTGACTAATAACAATGAAAATATATCTTGTAAAGCTTTCTTGTGAAGTCCCAAAAAGTCAGAGATTTAGCTTTTTTTAACTTTTATGAAGTTTAGTAACTTTATCCCGCGGGGAAACTTTTTCACGAAGGCCATACTTTAAATAAAAACTTTCATATTTATAGTCTGACAGTGGGATAAGAAATCTAAGCCATAATGCTAACCAATTACTCTTTCCCAATGCAATTATGAATATTCACCAAAACATTAAATATTGATTGAACTGTGTTAACTTTGAGTCACAGTGAAAATTAAAACAAATATTAATCACATGCCGGAATGTTAGCAAAATATATGAGGTCCACCGGAGAGTCACGAAAGCAGCTGTAAATGTGCTGAGATAACGTCTCGGTTTGTGTTCTTCAATCTGCAATCCTAATAGAGGGGACTGTCTATGTCCAATTAATTGTTAAGCCATTGATGCACACGCACATCTTTTGTTATTAAGGACATCAATGTGTGCTAGCAGGATGACTAAATGTCAACCTCCCGTGTTCACGTTCCCCTTGCGGGATGTGATAACGTTCCGTCTTATTGCATTTAGAGCTCATCAGGTTTGTCCTTTATCCGGGGTGTTAATGGACCACTTCACTAGCTATCAGTATGTTCAAATAACCGACAAAAACTGAGGAAATGTCATTGGGACGGACGTTGTGTAGCGCGTTTATTGTGAGGGTGTGGCAAATGGTGTGAGGAGACACCAGATGCTGTGCAGTTATGATTGCGTTACTATCATAAAGCAATCTGCATTCACGTATGGTAGCTGTTTCTGATGGTGTGTGTTTGTTTGACCTACCTATACTTTGGGGAACAAAATTAATGAAAAAGTCAGTGTTTGAAGGGAGGGGGGTTGAGACATTAGACAAATAAAATACACTGTAAAATAAAAAAAATCAGAGCCCAATTGAAAATTTTCTAGTGACTGATCACATCTAAATTTCACACTGCAAAAAAAAAAAGCTTTTCTTACTTAGTATTTTTGTCTTGTTTCTGGTCCAAACATCTAAAAATTCTCAAACAATAAGTATTTACTAGACAAGCAAAAGTAATTGTGTTGTTTTGGGGAAAAATAACTTAAAATGAAGAGAGTTTTTGCTTAAAATAAGCAAATGCCAATGGGTAAGCAAAATAATCTTATTTCAAACAGAAAACAAGATTATTTCGCCTACCCCATTGGCAGATTATTTTGCTTATTTTAAGCAAAAACTCTTAATTGTGAGGTATTTTTCCCCCAAAACAAGACAATAAGGTTTACTTGTCTAGTAAATGTTTCTTAATGCAAGTATTTGTAGATATTTTGACTAGAAACAAGACAAAAATACTAAGTAATAAAAGCACTTTTTGCAGTGCAGTTGGCCAAACTGAATAATTTTTTTTAGTTGGCCGAATTGAATTTCTGTGAATTAAATTGCATCAATTCACAGAAATTCAATTTGGCCAACTAAAAAAATGAGATGTGATCAGTCACTAGAAAATGTTCAATTGGCGCCTGATTTTTATTTTATTTTTACAGTGTACTGTAAAATAGTATTGTAAATAGTTTACATTGAGTATGTTATATAACTTTTTACCATTCTTTTTTATTTATCCCCTTAAATCCCTTTTAATATTTCAATTCTTTTAAATAGCGCTTAAATAACTGACACGGAATTTAAAAAATGGTTGATGTCATTATTTTTGTTTGTTTGTTGTTTGCGCACAAAAAGCATTTGTGTCGCTTCATAATTCTAGTCACATCTTTACTACCTTTCTGGGCCTTGAAAGTGGTAATTTGTGTTCCAAAGTTGAACAAAGGTCTTATGGGTTTGGAACAACATGAGGGTGAGGAATTAATGACAGAATTTTCATTTCATTTTCTTTTTTTCTTTTTTCTTCTAATTTAAAAAAATTCATAATTTAGAAATAAAAGGCATTTTTCCTATCCTGATTTTAACCCTCTGCTCTGAACGCTCTGTTTTAAGGGGCGTGTCCGCTGAAGACTTCAGCGTAAACGCCCACTGCTGTGATTGGCTAATGTCTTTCCATTTGAAATAGTATTACTCTTAGCCTGACGTGGTCATACTCTAATTCTCAGAATATGAGTCTGAAACTGCTCCATTAGGCTGTGATTATGGGGCGTGTTTCAACCGAACCAGGAAAGACATCAATCAGAGCAACGAAGCGACGCATTGTCAAATGTCAACAGACAGAGCTCCACTACTGTGTTGCCAAGTCCGCGTTTTTTCCGCGGTTGTTTTATAAGTCCAAGGGTTGAAGCGACTATTATGTGATATACAGACCCATGAGTGCGAATTTTAGCAGGCAATCTTGCCAAAATAACACACATTTTACCCCCAAACACCATTTTCCCCCGGAGAATCCCCCGAGAAGCTATTGTTTAGGGCTAGTAGTTGGCAGATTTTGTTGCAAAAACTTGGCAACCCTGTCTGCACACGCGCTGGAATAAACAATCTTTGCCGGTGTTGTAAACGATCTTTGCCGGTGTTGTAAAAAATACAATAATTTATTGATACACAGAGTACTTACCCAACATGATCATCATTTCTGAGAGAAATTATGAAGGTGAATGCATATACAAACAAGCTGTCCGTTTAGGATTCGAGTAAATATAATCCAAGCTTCTTTGATGATGTGCATGATTACGTTACTGTTGATCATCTGTCCATCATCGTCTAAAGCCCGCCCTGATGATTTCATTGGTCCGAGCAGTTTCTGTTCGGGGATAATTACTCCTCTATGGAGCGATGCCAGACCCAACTGCCCGACCTAAAAAATTTGTGGGCGGGGCTAGGTCTGGCATCCAGGCTATAGTAATCTCTCTTTTATCGTGCTTTTACTATTACAGCTCTTATGGTTAACTAATCGTGAAGAATGGTGCATTACATTTAGATCTATGGCATCATATTCAGATTGTGGCATGAAAGGTTGCAGAGATGAACATTGTAGCCGATCACAGACGTGTTGAGCGAACAAAAGCTGTGATCTCATTTCAGCATACGATGACGTCAAGGGTTGGCGTATTCTGAGATCGAGCGCCTTCTGAGCCTGGTGTCTATAAAAGCTTTTCTTTGACAAACAAGGACGTTTTCAGCTCTGAAACTTACAGAATATTCTTATATCACTATGAACGAAGTTGGCGTATTCTGAGATCGAGCGCCTTCTGAGCCTGGTGTCTATAAAAGCTTTTCTTTGACAAACAAGGACGTTTTCAGCTCTGAAACTTACAGAATATTCTTATATCACTATGAACGAAGTTGTCAAGATGGCGCCGCCGTGTTCGGTCGCCGTTCAGGTCGCTCCTCTGAGACTTTGCTTTTATTTATTATTCTACACTCTTTTGTTCTCGATTTTTACTAATCTATCATCAGCCTTGGTCTGCTATGATAGCAAAACACTTTTGGATATAGGTTATCGCTACACTGACCTGGTTCAAGACGCTTTCATCAATCCTCTGTGGCCACCTGAGATTCTTCGGAACGCCGAGTTGAACAAAGGCCACCCGACTCGTAGGCGAAGATTCAAAAAACACCGCGGGAAACGCGCTGGGATCCGCAACAGACTGAGGAAGAGAGCATTCAGTCCCCCTCTCCCGAGCATTCTGCTCGCAAATGTCCAATCCTTGGAGAATAAGATGGACGATCTTAGAGCCAGGATAAGTTTCCAACGGGACATGAGAGACTGCAACATCTATTGTTTGTCCGAAACATGGCTCACGCCCGCGGTCCCGGACACAGCTGTGACGCCGTCTGAGAACTTCTCTGTTTTCCGGATGGACAGAACAGCCGAAGCCGGTAAAACCAAAGGCGGCGGAGTGTGTTTCATGATAAACAAGAAATGGTGCGATCCCAGAAACATCTCCATCCTTTCGCGATCCTGCTCGCCTCACCTGGAACATTTATCAATAATTTGCCGCCCATTCTATCTGCCTAGGGAGTTTTCTTCAGTCGTCGCCACTGTGGTTTATATTCCACCACAGGCAGACACGGGACTGGCTTTATCTAGCCTCCATGATGCCATCAGCGGCTCCACAAACAGCCACCCCGATGCGGCTTTCGTCGTCGCGGGTGATTTTAACAAAGCCAACCTTAAGAAAGTATTGCCTAACTTTCACCAACATGTCTCCTGTCCCACACGAGGAGCAAACACACTGGATCACTGCTATTCTCTGTATAAGAATGCCTACAAGGCTCGTTCACTACCAGCCTTTGGTAAATCGGACCATGCCGCCATTTTCCTTACACCTGAGTACAAACAAAGGCTCGTTCAGGAACCCCCGGTGAGGCGGGAAGTTAAACGCTGGTCGCCTCATTCAGAGATCACACTACAGGCAGCTCTTGACGACGTTGACTGGGACATGTTCCGAGCGAGTTCATCGGACGTCAGCGAGTTCACTGATGTGGCGCTCTGCTTCATCAACACACTGACAGAGCAAGCCACACAAACAATAACTATAACGTCCTTCTCTAATCAGAAACCGTGGGTGGACAGTTCAATCCGCGCTGCAGTGAACGCCCGCACTGCCGCATACAACGCCGGTCTACTAACAGGGAATATGAGGGATTATAAATTATCCTGTTATGCTCTCCGACGCGCCGTTAAAGCCGCAAAGCTCCGTTATAGGGATCGCGTGGAGTCTTATTTCCAACTCAACGACTCCCGGCGGATGTGGCAGGGACTGAGGACCATCTGTGCTTTTGGAACGAAATCCTCTGCAGAAGTGAGAGCTGATCCGTTGCTTGTGAACGAGTTAAACTCTTTCTACGCTCGCTTTGATGGCAATCGCGGCAGCGCGACACCGCCGAGTGACGCGTCAGACAGAATCGCTCAGAGCTGCAACAATCACGTGATCTCTGTCTCGGAGGATGACGTTCGTAGGACACTCAAACGTGTGGATGTTAGGAAAGCTGCTGGTCCGGATGGTGTTTCAGGTCGTGTCCTGCGGTCCTGTGCTGATCAGCTCGCTGGACTCCTCACATCCATCTTCAATGAGTCCCTTGCCACATCTGTGGTCCCAACCTCATTCAAAAAATCCACCATCATCCCTGTCCCTAAGAACAGTAAACCCTCTTGCCTAAATGACTATCGCCCAGTGGCTCTCACGTCTTTAGTCATGAAGGTCTTTGAGAGACTCATCAAAAACAACATTTGCACCTCCATCCCTGACACCTTGGACCCTCTTCAGTTCGCTTATCGTCCCAATAGATCGACTGAAGATGCCATCTCTCACGTCCTCCACTCCTCCCTCACACACATCGACAGCAAAAATGGGAACTATGTAAGACTGCTATTTATTGACTATAGTTCAGCCTTTAACACCATAGTTCCCATTAAGCTAACTAACAAACTCCTGGATCTCGGACTGAACTCTTCTCTCTGTCACTGGATTGAAGATTTCCTCACTGGCAGACCTCAGGTGGTGAGAGTAGGACAGTTCACCTCCACCTCCATCACCGTGAGTGTGGGAGCTCCACAGGGCTGTGTCCTCAGTCCCCTGCTCTACTCTCTCTACACGCATGACTGTTTGTCCACACACAGCTCCACCTCTGTCATCAAGTTTGCGGATGATACTGTTGTCCTGGGCCTCATTTCCAACAACAATGAGACCGCATACTTGGATGAGGTGGAGCAACTGACATCATGGTGCCAAGACAACTGTCTCCTTCTGAATGTGAACAAGACCAAAGAACTGATTGTGGACTTCAGGAAGAGACAGCAGCGGTCATATTCCCCTCTCATGATAAGCGGGACACCAGTAGAGAGAGTGAGCAGCTTCAAATACCTGGGTGTCAACATCTCCGAGGACCTGACCTGGACTGCACATATCCAGTCTCAGGTGAAAAAGGCCAGGCAAAGACTGTACCACCTGCGCCAGCTGAGGAAATTCCGGGTCTCACCAGCTATCCTGAAAACTTTCTATTCAGGGGCGATAGAAAGTTTACTAACTCAGTGCATCACAGCGTGGTATGGTAACAGCACCAGTCACGACTGCAAAGCCCTGCAAAGAGTGGTGCGCTTGTCCGAGCGCATCTCAGGGTCAGCTCTCCCGTCTCTGCAGGACATCTACATCAAACGATGCAGAGGCAGAGCTACAAAAATCATCATGGACATTAATCACCCGGCCAACCCCCACTTCACCCGGCTGCCTTCTGGTAAGCGCTTCCGTAGCCTGATGGCCAAAACTGAGAGACTCAGGAGGAGTTTCTTCCCACAGGCCATCAGACTCCTGAACGCTGTCACTTAACTACATGTGACTTCACCTCACTTCAGTATTAACAAACTCACATACTGATATTGCACTGCACTTTATTCTTGTGTCCCATGTAACTACTCATTATAATGCTGTTTGCACATTACACTCCTGCACTTCTGTTATCCACAGATTTATTTTTATAGTCTCCAGTTTACTTTATCTCACTTATTTTATTCCACATCTCTTATTTCTTTTACTTGATTTATTCATAATTCTACATATGTATATATATATAGCACCTTATCCTATTCCTATTTTATCCTATCCCTATTTTATAATTTATTGTGCTTTTTTTGTTAATTGTTATTTGCTGTCCATGGAGCGGACCTGTTTACATTTCACTGCCGGTTGTATTCTGTATAACTGTGTATGTGACAAATAAAACTCTTGAACTCTTGAACTTGAACTTGAACTTTTAAATATCAAAGGTTCAAGGGAAAGTTGATTTCTCAATTCATCACCCGTTTAAAGTGCAGAATCTTCCATTTGTCTATGTTTAAGTTTTATTGCTTTAAAATCATTCTAAATCTGTGTTTATTCCACACACAATGGAGCACAAATCCCAGATTTTAGACTTTTGGATCCCACGACTTGAACCAACTCCAGACCCATTTGTATGACCTTCTGAAATGTTCCAGAGTTTGGTAGGTAAAGTTTATTCACATGCAAATATTATCCTCATTTTCGGGACCGATAACACTCTACCAGCACACTAGCAACTTAAGCATTAGAAAATACCATTTAAAACAACTTTGAAAAGGTTTCCACTCTTACCTGTGAACCAGTACATTCCTGAATCAGTCTAATTAGCAGCGATGTTCACTTGGTCAGATTAAAGGTCAGGCAGTTCTCTGAAGCATGTCTCCTGCAGTCCCAGCCACGCAGGTGTGAGCAGGTGTCAGACGCAGTCAGGCAGAAATCTATCTGTCTGTTCGCGCTCCTTAAGGCCCGGGGGAAAATGAGCAGCATCTGCTGAACAGGTTCATCTGTTGTAAAATTGGATGGCTGCGTCTACCCACAGTCCACCTCAACTCAATGAGAGAGGGATGAGAATGGAAAAATAGAGACAGTGATTTGTTTGATGCTTCTTCAGTCAGTGTTTGAAATTGACAATCGCATTTGCAAACAGGTGTTACTTGAGTTGTCCTGTTGAATAACCAAAGTTATGTTGCTTTTCTGTTTTCATAGTTGTCATAAAATGACAATGAAATGAAAAATGCTTCCATTAAGCGGTTAGTGCTAATCTAGTAGACTAAACTGGTAGCTTGTTAACTGAAGGGTTTGCATTGGAATTTGCACTCTTCTTCTGTGAACAGTAAGCCCAGCCCTCTTTGTTTTGATTGACCATCTCAAGTTACTTTTCTGTTCTCTTGGTTGTCATGAAATAACTGACAGTAACTAAAACATAGCATGCTATCATGACATCTTGTTCTAAATAAAAATGCTTTTATTAAGGGGTTAGTGCTAATCTAGTAGGCTAAACTGTTAGCTTAGGTTTACTGACACAAAAAAATGTAATTGTTAAATTAGCTTTGGTAATATAATGTCATATGCGTTTTAACATTTACATTTAATCATTTAGCAGAGACACTTACATTTTGTATGATTAAAGGAGTACTTCAGCGCTGGAAAGATGAATCTGTATTTAAACTGGGTCATTAATGTAGTAGAAATGTGACATTATTTTTGAATTTGGTGCCTTCTAGACTGAGATAAGACAGAAAATGTATTTTTGTCTCATGGGGATGAAAGACTACAATTCCCAGAATGCTTTGCTGCCCTGTGAGGCCACTCCCAAAGCCACTGCTACATGATTACTGTGACTGAGTTAGAGAACAGACACTACAATTAAATACTGAACGTGTCTGTTCAATATAATGATCGAGTCGCCGCTTGAGTCTCACAGCACTAAATCTGCAGGAGTCAGATTACACAGGGTATTCTCACATAAATGCGTATAAATAGTACGAGTGTGCAATGTCGTGGAATGTATACGCCAAAACTCATTTTGGCGTGTCTATGGCACGCTGTTTTTGGCGTGCATATGATACGCATTTTATGGCGTATTATACATACGTACCCCCCACCCCACCACCCTAAACCTACCCAAGCGCGTGTCATATATACGCACCACCACCCTAAACCTACCCAAGCGCGTGTCATATATACGCCATAAAGAGCGTATCATATGCACGCGAAAAACAGCGTATCATATGCACGCCAAAATGAGTTTTGGCGTATACATTCCACGACATTGCACACTCGTACTATTTATACGCATTTATGTGTGATCGGGTTGGATTACATTTAACGTCATAAATGAGCTGATGAGCTCTCGTGATGAGAGCTGAGGTAATCGCGACCACACTCGCGGCATACATTCACAACGCGAGTTCAGTCTGGCGCGTTTCAGTTCATGCCTTTGCAAGCTTAACTTTCATAGAAATTAATTTGAGAAAGTAACCCTTTAAGAACAAACATAATGTATTGTAAAACAGTTTTTCTTATTTATAATCAGATACTAATTGGAGGACACAAAGAAAAGTCCAGTATGTCCGAATTTCATTCATGCTACCATACTATAATAAAGATACTACAGTAAATTGTAGTATATTGTAGTATTTACTACACCTTGTTTATTGACGGTAGTAGATTTACTATAGCATGATTCATAAACACTATAGTATTCACTTGAATAATTTTCTATAATATACTATGTATTTTTTTAATGTAGGCCCCCACCCCCAAACAATACAAATGACCAAATAAATAAATAAATGTATGCCTCCTCAGCTGTCTAAAGGCACTTAGAAAATAAAAATATTAAGAAGAATAATATCCATATTTAAAACATTATAAAGTAAAGTTTTGGCCGATCACCTTCCGTATTCAGTTTTTTTGAAAGTGCCTCTCAAAGTGATTTTCAACACTTTTCCACGGACGACGATTGACCGGAACTTTGATTAAAAAAGTTTTAAATATGGACAATTTTCTTACACAAAGTCATCAGTTCACTTCCAAAGGCATTTATTAACCTCCCGGAGCCTTGTAGAGCACGTTACTTGACGGACAGATGCATTTTTATGGACTTTAAAAACAGAGCAACCATCGCTGCCATTATAAAGCTTGGATCAGACAGAACTTTTTATATAAAACTCTGATTATATTCGTCTGAAAGAAGAATGTCATACAGTACACCTAGGATGACTTAAGGGTGAGTAAATCATGGGCTAAAATTCATTTTTGGGTGAACTATCCCTTTAAAGGTTGTGAAGCAAATTCAAATGTAGTACCTACTCAGACAATCTGAGAGTTTGGACGCAGTGAGTGACTACATCTGAAACCATCAAACAACACACAGTTAATATCCGTCTCTGTAAGTTACTGAAACTACACATGAAAACATCCAGAACACACAATAATGTAGTTAGACAATTAGTTGTCCAGACAGCTGTCACTGTCATTTATGGTAAATATGTGACCTTATTTAGCTCTTCAAACAGTATGCTGTGTGAACTTTTGAGACTGGCTATGAAGTTAGCGGAGCATGTGGTCTACTAATTTCTACAACCTCTTTATTAAGTAGATTCTCTTTGCTGTTGTTGTTTTAATAGCCACAAATAATTGAAGGAAGAAAGTTGCTCAGGCATATCATTTAAGCAGTAAAATGAGAAACAGATGGAACAAATAAAAGGATTACACAGCAGATACTGCTGCTAGAAAAACTCAAAAAGATGTTAATTTAGTTGTCTGTAAGAGGGACCAGGGGACTCCGTTTTGAGCTTCTTTCCTCTCCTAAATGTTTTGTATTGATCGACGGCACATTTTTGAATAATCCTCAGCGATTTTTCCCGGTGTTCTCCCAAAGTCCCTGACAATCTGTTTCAGCTACGCCTCGCATCCCCTGGAAATCCTACAGGACCACCGGCTAACTTCCCTAGCTCAGCACAACCAAAGCAGATCAAAATCTCTTTGGTAAATTTATGTAGTCTTTGTTTTTGTTGTCATGTTGCCGCCTTTTTGTCTCTCCCATGATGCAGATGCGCGTTTGTCTGAGGAAGAGAAGGGATGGACCCCTGACTCCTGAGGGATTTCTGCTGAGGTTTACTTTCATGGCACTGTCGATAGCAATTACCGTGCAAGGTTTCTCCCCAAGCAGGCCCGGGAAAGATGCCGGCAGCCTTGTGCTCCCTCATTAATAAGACTGGAGAAAGTTACCGTCAATATAAAACGCCTGTGACTTCGAGAATTGTGTCCGGTCAACACTCACAAGGAAAAGAGAAGACGTTGATGGAGAAGGAAACCTGTGAAATGTAAAGCGATGTTTCAAACAAGGTGTTTCAGAAGACAGAATTGACTCCTTGTGAGTTCTTCAGGGTAAATTGAATAGGCCACACCCCACAGGAAATTGAATTGGAATGAAAGGAAGATACATTTACTAAAGAATTCAACTCTATCTATCTATCTATCTATCTATCTATCTATCTATCTATCTATCTATCTATCTATCTATCTATCTATCTATCTATCTATCTATCTATCATTCCATGTATGTCAATCTGTCTGTCTGTCAATCCATCTGTCCGTCCATATTTCTATCTATCTATCTATCTATCTATCTATCTATCTATCTATCTATCTATCTATCTATCTATCTATCTATCTATCTATCTATCTATCTATCTATCTATCTATCTACTTTATTTCATCTCTGTGTCCCGTTTGCTACCACGGTTCAAATTCAGGAATTGAATCGGAATTGGAAAAAAGTGACTCATTTCAATTCTGAATTGATCCCTGGTTTTTACCAGATGTTTCCATCAAGTTTCCAACTGCATAAACAACATCAGAAGCGTGATTTCACTTTTTTTGAAGGGGGTCGCGACCCATCAGTTAAGGACTGCTGATGTGAAGTATAGCTGTCAGTACGCTGTGGGCCATTGGCTCACGTTGTACATATAATTACAAAAAACACTTTCCAGCACGAGCCATGGGACCCACATTTCACCCATTGTTCAATATCCACAGCTCAGTGAATGCAAGGCTCAGCAATCCATCCGTCATCGTGGCCAGATTGTCAGATGTTTTGACGCCGTGACTTTCCACATCAATAATTAACAAGCGCGCCCCAATAACAGAAGCGTTTAAAATGGTAATTCATAAATGGTTTGCCCAGAATCTGTCTAATTTTAGTGACTGACACTTCACGAAATGTGTCTGTAATTTGTTTTTCTTGCCCTCGGATGGAATGTTCCACCAATTCGATTCCTTGCACAATGCACGAAATGCCCGCAGGGTTACGAATGAATCTCCTTTACAGGTTGGTGAGCTGTCCTTCCATTGTAAGACAACTAACTGCACCTTGTCCTCTCAAGCGACTATTGTGATCCGGAGAAGTCAGTCAAGACATTTGAGAAGCAGCCCTGCCGGGACATTTAACTGGTGTCATTATCATTTGTCAAAGACATCAATATATATCAAGCTGGCATATATTCGAAAAGAGTTAAGAACGAGGCTCTGTTCTCACACTGTTCCCCGTGACTCCGCAACAATAGATTGTCAAACTCTCATTTTGTCTGGTTTTATTAATGTTTACGTCTTTTGTTTTGTCTAGTCTGTAGATATCCCTGCTTGTCTTTTTGTCCCTTATGAGATGTCGGAGAACCGCCGTTGTGGCATTAAGCGAACATGACCGAAGCGTGAAGCATAACCATTCCGTCCTGATTGCAGACCAACTTAATAACCTCTGTCATATGAGCTGGCGTTGTGAAACCAATGAACTATGACCAATCATTCACATGATTGGACTATGGGGGGCTAAGCTTGGGTGGCCCAATAAAAACAGTTGGTGCTGAGTCGGAATATTTATATAAAGGTGGGACAGATGGCTGAAAACTCTCAAAGCCCCCACAGTTCATTACTTTAGAGGTCTCCTGTTTGCCTCCAACATGTTTGTTCAATACACAGACAATAAACAACAGTCAGTGCTAGAGTCCCACCCTCATCATGTTTGCCCTTTAAAGCAAAGCGGGCCGTACAGATGTGGCAGGACTCCCGATGCATGCAGATGACGCCAGCATGGTGATTTCAAACGGACGTATCTTAACAGAAGGCCTCTTATGAGCGCGTGTGATTTAGTGATGTAAATTAATACTTTAGGGAAGGATTTCTGTGCAAGGAAGGTGGAAGGAACGGGTCGTGGCATGAAAGCATAACATGATGACAGTAACTCATAATGCTAATAGCTGGATTAGCATGAACACAGTATAGATAAATCCAATTACCCTGTAATGCTCACCGACTTGCAGATTTATGTAGTTTAGTATGCACATTTTCTGCCTCAATGCTGCCGGTCACAGTTATTCATCGCTGTTTGCTTTGCAGGCACAAGAAGTGGCTTTTCAAAACAACACACACAAAAAAATTATTGTTTGCAAGGTCATTTGGAGCTTTCAGTTATTTTTCATCATTGATTTTTGTGTCTTGTCTTGTGCATTGATTAAACGTCATCTTTAATAGTGTTTAACCTAATTGCAGGCCCTTTTGCCTCTTTGACTTGTTTGTCAGTACTAAATGCTTATTTTGTGGCCGTGTCACAGAGTCAGCAACACGTCACAGCCCCAGTCATCACATAATCACCAGGACACGCCCAATCGTTCACAATCACCAGAGTACTGACTCGCTTCACCTGCACCTCATCATACTCACCTTTATATTCTCTGATCACATCCATGGTCTGGTCTGGTCTGGACCTCGCCTCGCCTCACCCCGCCCCACCCCGCCCCGCCCCTCCCCTCCCCTATTTTGAGCTTCTCATCGTCCCTTCCTAATATTGAAGCTTTGATATCTTAGGGTGCGTTCACACTTGTAGTTTGGTTAATTTGGTCCGGACCAAAAAACAAAAACAAAACATATAGTCCTGGTCCGCATAACATTCACACTGGCATTTTTAACAGCGAACCTAAAGTTACCGAACCAAAGGCATAGGGAGACACTCACAACCTGATTGGTAGCCTTATATGATGTAGGAGCTGCTTACCGAACATTCAAAACAATGCTGTGTGCTGGATTACACGCGGTCATTTTATGCGTGTACATATGGCATTATTTTTACCAGCTTCGAACTCATGAAGAGCTTATAAAATGTTCAAAACATTCAAAACAACGCTGTGTGCTGGATTAAACGCGGTCATTTTATGCGTGTACATATGGCATTATTTTTACCGGCTGAGAACTCATGAAGAGCTCATAAAATGTTTGAAACATTCAAAACAGCAGCAGGATTTCCTCCGTTGTGCAGAAAAGAGACGGGCATCTCTTATGCAAAAGAGACGGACGTTCTGTCGTCCGTATGGGCAACATTTGATGAGAAAAAACAGGTATGCTTTTTGTGCGTTTTTTCTAGCATTTTCGAAACACGCTCGTCTGACCAAATATTGATGAGGCACCTCCTCGTTGCTCCACGTTTGCCCTCTAACGTTAACGTTACTCATTTTGGATACACCGATCTTTCCGCGTCGTCAAATCAGCTGACTATGCGTAGCATCTTGTGATATTACGTCCGGTTTTTGGTTCGTTTGCATGTCTTCGGTCCGTGTTGCGTTCATATATCAATCGAACCGCACCAGAGTTCATTTGGAAGCGGACCGAGACCCATCTTTTTAGCGGTCTTGGTCCGCTTGTTTGGTGCGCACCAGGGTTCAGATGGCAGCGTTCACATATGTTCAAATGAACCGCCCTAACCGAGCAATCGCACCAGGGTTCGTTTTAATCGAACCAAACATGACAATTGGGAACGCACCCTTAATCAAGATTGTGTTTCGGCTCAGAATTTGTGCCAGATTTGACGACAATGGGTGCGTTTACATTCACACCAGTAAGCTGATAACTCAAAAAAATCAGCTTATTGAAATAACCAGTTTTCCCCGTTTACATGCAAACCAGTAAACTGACGACGCAAGTAAACCTCGTTTACATGACTTTATTAATAAACCGGGTTATTTCCTTGTAGTGACGTCAAAAATAATAATGTCCGTATCTGACTCTGAATTTTTCAAATGTTACGTCAGTTGTGACGTTAAATAAAGCTCGCGCCGTGTCGGCGGGAGATTTACGGCTCATATTATCCCTCATGCTGATACAGATGCAGCGTTTTGACTGAACCTCTTCTACTTCTGCTGCATGAGATGAGAACACATCTTTACAATTTTCTGGGTCTTAAAAGAAGTCTGCGTTTGTGATATATGGCCTTATTTCATGTAAAGTCTGGATGCATTTAAATCTGCTCTAAGTTTGCGTTTTTGTCACCTATCAAACATGCGCACTTCAATAAGCCAACAGAAAGCAGGTTAATGCGTTTACATGCAGCGCGAAATGAGGGTAAGAGGCAAAAAACTACCTGTCCCGACCGGTTTATGCTTACTCCATTTATGACTATACTCTGATAAAAGAAAACGAGTTACCACGTTTATATGGCTATGTTCATTTTCAGCTTATTAGGTATAATCGGCTTAAGAACTTGCATGTAAACGCACTCATTGATTTACATGAGAAAAAAAGTAAACTTGATAAGCAAGTTTTAAAAAAAGGCTAGCAAATTACATTGGAGAGCTGCAGTGGAAGGGAATATTCTCAGTTAACAGATTACATTTCTTTACAAATAGATACTCTATTACTTCAAAAGATGGAGTGTATAGTGCAGAGTATGGACTATTTTCTCGTGACTATTTTATTTTAATTTTATGGTGTTTCGGACACTTTTTATCACTATGAATTGCTGTAGATGTTCCACAGAAGATGAGAAAACTCCATACGCGTTTGGAACATGAGGTTGAGTAAATAATTATTAAATATATTTTGACTGAAGTATTTGGCTTTTTTATGGTGTTTTTGGTCATTTGGACAACTGTCACTATAAACTGTTGCAAATTATGTTTTACAGAAAAAAAAGGAACTGAGTATGCTTTTGGAATAACTTGATGGTGTGTAAATGACAATTAAATATCCCTTTAAGTTTTATTATACTGTTCATTAAAATGTGTAATTGTATGCAACATAATTAATTACAATATAGCTGGGAATTAAGTAATTTAGCAAATACACACAGTTCCACTAAATTTCATTACAAGAATGTTGTTTGTTAATAATGCTTAGTAATTATTGAAGTAATAAGTTTAATCATACACACTGGTATAAAAGCCAACAATTGTTTGACTGTTTGGAATCCGCCGTTTAAAAAAGTCAGAGGATGATAATAGTTATTGTGCATACAGATGATTATGGGCTATTTATAAGAGGTTTTTCAGCTGGTTTTGTCACATAAATTAGATTTGATTGTGTTTTCCTTACATCAGCGCTCAAACCAGCCATTAAAACATACAAAGACTACAGAAGGTCACAAACAGAAGCGCACTGGAACAGTCAAACCAACTCTCGTAATCAAGGTTAACACTGTGAATCTTGACAGATTCGGTGATGAAACTACACATCAGCGGCCCCCTGCTAAAAATAGAACTGATTGAAATAGACATTCCCCATGATTCCTAGCAAAACGGCATGGCAAAAGGGCCCAGGGTGCTTTTTCTTCCTTTTCAGCTATTATGAGGAGCAATAAGGGCAAAGGCTGATCTGAGCGCAGTGAGTCACAAGGAGACCTGTGGATCACATGGTGCTGTCTGATATCCTGCGGAAGCCCGAGGACCGTGTCAGAGAGTGATTCTGGCCCCCCGGGAGAGAGCAGGTTCGCCGCTGTGTCCCGCTGTCCTCTCAGACAATAGGAAGGGTAATGGCCTCCCTAAGGCCTTTCCTATTCAGTCTGATTAGACCACCTGCATCAGAGGAGCCCGCCACTACAACAATTAGCTCCATTTATCAACCTCACATCCTTGAGAGGGGGGCTGTTGGAGAGAGAGCGCAAGAGAGAGAAAATAAGGGGAATAGAATGAAAAGAAAGTCAGAAAGAAGACAATGGCACACAGATTGTCCAAAGATGACGGGGAAAATGAAGGCTGATGAGAGATTTGTTGAACAAGCATTCCAAACCAAGAACATTGTCTCTTTTAAATATGTATTAGCACAAGCTCAGTGTGTCAGCTAGTAAACATGTTTTTTAGATAAAAAGAGAAATATCCAAAAATGTGGTGGTGTTTTTACTTAGTTTTTTTTTTCTCTTTCAGGAATATAAATTATGAATTTAGATGTAGCTTTTCTGACAATTTACTTCCATTTTTAAGTTTATCCAACAAGCAGAGTTGGATTAATGCATTGTTTTGTGGTCCCATTCTTAGGGCCCTATCTTGCACCCAGCGCAATTGACTTTGTACACCGACGCACATGTCATTCGTATTTTGCACCCGCGCAAAGCGCGCTTTTCCCTCGACAGAAGCACGTGAATGAACTTGCGCTCCCTGGGCGGTTCAGCGCAAAAAAGGAGGACGGTTCCGGCGCAAACAATCCCTGGTGCTATTTTGCTGTTCCGTTAAACAATTGCGTCACTGACCAGAAAAAACCTAGTCTAAAGTCAGTGGCGCATTGCGCGTTGTTCATTATGCTATTTTAAGGCCGCATGCTTGACCATAATGTATAGCGTGCACAACGCGCATACACTTTGCTCATGAAATCTACACAGATGCAACAGTTATTTTTGCAAATCATAAATTGTTACACTAAAAAAATATTAACACATGAGATGACGGAAATCATTGCGGTGTGCCACGAAGATGTGAAAAAATAGGCATAAATCTAGCTTACAAATTATTCAGGCTAATTTTAGTAATTAAGGATCAGACCTGTTTGCCCAATAGTGGCAAGACGTATATATATATAAGGACATCTGACAAATTGGTTTGTCCGTCAAGAACCAGGAAAAAAAAAATCGACTGAAAAACTGAAAAAACTGTTTAACCGACGCCTGTTTAACCGAAGCTATTTTGGGTGGGTTTCTCCTATCCCCATACAACACAACTTCTCTGTCTTTCACTGCTCTTACAAGAACATCAGTCTCCTCGGCTGTGAACCGCTCCTGGCGTGCGCCTGGTAAATACGCCATAATAATAGCAATCCATAATGGAACTTGCGCACCAGCTTTTAAAGGGAATGTTGGATGACGCTCTGATTGGTTTATTCACGTTACGCCCAAACCACACCTATGAATAATGAAGCTACTTTAGACCAACACATTTTAGATTTGCGCCGGGTGCAAGAGCCATTTATCCCGCCGGGAAAACAGCAACAGCGCCGAGACCCGCCCACAAAGTTACTTGTGCTTCGCGCTTTGACACTTGCGTTTCAGATCGTTAAAATAGGGCCCTTACTCTTCCCAGCATGAACTGGAGAATGAATAATTAACGTGGTTGTATCCTTTGATATGTTTCATTTGTACAGATGATGTCTCTATTTTAACGGCCTACGCGCATAGTCTAAAGCGCACGGTGCAAAAAGGGCGTGTCCGAATCCACTTTTGCTAGTTTAACAATGGGAAAATACCCATGGGTTGTATATAGTCTCTTAATGAGTCATGGGTGTGTTTTGGGCATAACGTGCAATAAGCCAATCAGAGTCTCATCTCCCATTCCCTTTAAAAGCCAGTTGGATTCGCTATTTATGTGGCGGAATTTGCAAGCGGAGATCTGAATGCTACTCTAGCGAGGAAACGGATCTGCTCGTCCAATGACGGCCGATTGCTTGTCATTGCTGCAAATAGGTAGGCTACTTCTTATACATGCAATAGCTGTCCATGATAACATGGCATTTTTATATTAATATTATACAATAATAATCTTTGCATTTTAATCTTTTAAAGAAAGTACTTTCACAGTGTGCTGTGCACCCGCCAAACAGGACAATATCGCTAACGTGCCCTTTAAGCAAATACACAAAAAAATACTCAATTGTGCAGTCGTTTTTCGTTGCCTTAAAAAAAGCATCATGCCAATAATGCCCACACACCTCTCTTTCAGACCAGCAAGCCCAAGAGGTGAACAGATAGGCACAAGTGCATTTGCTATTTAAACAACGTGGCGCTGGACGTCAAAATAACTGCATCCAAATACACTTTGCGCCTGCCGCAGCATGGTGCTGGGTGTATGAAAGGGCCCAATGACTTTCAATCAATCAATCAATCAATCAACTTTATTATAGCGATTTTACAATGATGATTATTTCAAAGCAGCTTCACAGTGTTAAACAGCACAATATTGCAACAAAATATGATTTGGCAGTGCAGTCGTTCTGGAGAAAACGGTGATGTTATCAGCTTATTTAAATGTATCATATAGCAACAATTTTGGCAGATCAGTATTATAGTTTATAGAAATAAATATGACCTAATTAATTAATTTAATTTGTATATTTAGTTGAATAACTTAGATCATAATTTTAGTTTGGCCAACTGAGCAAGCCAAGCCAAAGGCGACAGTGGAAAGGAACCAAAACTCAATCAGGCCATGATGGACAAAAATAAATATTGTGTAATATTTTAATATTATAAATATTACTTTAATGTTATGCAAATAAAAAATGTGTAAATAAAGAGAAAAAAAATAATTTGATATTCTTAATCTAAATAAGTAATTGTAAAACTCATGGCAGATATAACTTATCTATATCGCAGCCAACTTAAATATATATATATATATATATATATATATATATATATATATATATATATATATATATATATTTAAACTTTAGGTTTAGTTAAGATTTTTTTTCTTTTAAATTCTCTTTTAAGTAAATTAGCTTGTTTAACGTGTTTGACCAATTACAAAATTAAGTTACCTTAAGGTAAACCCTGCCTCCATTTTGAAGTGCGTTCCACTTTGTAAAGTGGACAAGGGAAGTTTATATGGACCGACCCTTGCTCCCTCGATATTGACTGAGGGAGGAAGTCTACTTCTGGCAGCTTCATATACCACAATGCAACACGATTGTGACGTCACCGCATATCTTGTTTAATATACCTCACCACAAACAACTCTGTGATATTTTAATTATTTTTTTAAACATTTAAAACATCCCAAACACGTATATACATATAGACTGCTGCATTAAACAATTTCATAAAGAAAAAAAAGAAAGAAAAAAAAACACGCCATAGTAGACTCCAAATAATCAAGGACTTAGGATGTTCCAGTTCAACCCATTGCAAAGGTTCTGCTAGTAATGTGCACTCGCAACGTAAGCAATGATGCACATCCGAGTGAACGAGGCTGAGGGAAGTTAGCGAGTAAAGGGCATAATAAAAACAAACTGGAACGCAGCATGGGTCATGGGTGGCCAAGGCTCATTGATGCATGTGGGCCGTGTGATTTGATCAAACAGACGAGCTACTGTAGCTGAGATTGCTTAAGAAGTCAATGCTGGTTCTGATAGAAAGGTGTAAGAACACCCTTTCTTGGAAACGGTATTCCCTGGTGGCTCTTTCAGCAGGACAATGCGCCCATCGACAAAGCAAAAATGGTTCAGGAATGGTTTGAGGAGCACAACAATGAGTTTGTGTGAGGTGTTGACTTGACCTCCAGATTCCCCAGATCTAAATCCAACCGAGCATCTGTGGGATGTGCTGAACCAACAAGTCACATCCATGGAGGCCCAGACTCTCAGCTTACAGGACTTAAAGGATATGTTACTATTTTGGCAGCAAAAGGGGGACCAACACAATATTAGGAATATACTCTATTACTTCATTATTACATTATATAATGTTATGCCTGATATATATAAAATTAGTAGAGAGAGAAATTGCAAAGACACCATAATCTACAATACATTGCTGAGTGTTTGTTTGTTTGTTTTTTATCTTTACAGTCTATACTGTATATCATTTAGCAAAAGTTCAGGGCAACGCATTTTATGACCTGTACAACTGTTCTGTTGTTAGGAAATACAGATAGATGGGCTAGCCAGCGAGCACCGTGGAAGAGCTGAGGTACTTCATCTTGGCAAAAATTAGTTTTGAGCGGAGCAAGTGCCGAGCGCAAATGTGAGAAATGTGTGTAAAGATTCTAGAGTAACCGTTGTTTAAGGACTAACCTTGACACCGCTGTGCTATAAATGTGAGACTAAATAGCTCAGCGTAGATGTACGGCAGCGATGGGCAATTTCTCTCCACAGGTCTCCGGAGAGATCCGCAACAGACCTGAGAGGAGACGCGACGCAGAGACCTCACTGTTTTGTTTTGGCTAAATATAATATGCTATATTTTTCATCACGCTACAACGTGCTTTTAATTGTACAGGGGGTATTTTTCATGAAAAGAAACGGATATTACAAACCAGGCTAAAAACCACCAAGTGGTATCTTGCCACAAAAAATGGATCACCCCCTCCAAGACTCCTTCAGAAACTCTTCCAACTACTTTCCTCTTGAGGTCAGAGCCAACTTGAGACGCTGCCGCAACGCGCATCTGCCAAGCAGGAAGAAATTATGTTGGTCTTATTTCTCATTGCGAGTTCTAGTACCGCCATTTACCCAATTAGGCCGTTATTGGTATTCCAGGCCGTATATGGCCGAGGTAAAGCACTTACAATGCGTCAACATGAGGGCTTTGCTAATTATCAGCCTCTGAAGCCGTACTTCATAATGGAGGGTTTGCGGAGTGCAGGGGTCTCCAATTCCCTCTCGGTCATCGTGCCCCCATAATCCCCTGTCTCATCACTGTTGTCAGCAAGACAGTATATCCATCGCCTGGAACCGTGGCCTTCGCAAAGTCCTTAATTAAGTCCTGATCACCCTGTCCTCTCTCTCCGGCATTAGTGTGTTTAATTTCCTGCCTTCATATCTCTAACTCTCGCCAATATTTTATTAATCAAGTTTCGACTTGTGGCTGTGTTTTGAAGAGGCCACGCTCTCTTCCTTTCGCTCCTACCACCAAAAAAATGATGACAGTAAAGCTCTATCCATTGATTTAGCCATTAAGCAAGGCTTAGCCAGAATAATTCTGTTGAAACGTTGCTCAGGGGTTCGTTAATGCAATATTTAGATAACGTATATGGATTAAACTTTCCAATCTACAGGGGCTGATCGTATTTAGTGGACCTGCACACTGTTTTTTCACAAATAGGTTGGAAAATTGAAAGGTTTATTAGGTTGTATAATTTTAAATTGTTTTCTGAATATTGAATGAAACAGATTTTGACCTTAAGTTTAAACATAATCAACGTTTTGGGAAGATTGCCAACTCCTACATTCTCCAACTCTTTTTTGTTTACTTGAAATATTGGCATTCTGCTTTTAATTACTGTTTTTAGCTCAGTTATATCAAATAGAGTAAATAGTGCTGCAGGTATGACATATTTTTGTAGGCCATCCCGGAAGTTAGCATTACTGATGAAAAGCCAATAGAATTTTCCATTGGCTTTTTGGATTATTGCAGAAAATAAGCTCTGTGACCAGAAAAAAATATGATTCGTCTAGCAACTCTCAATACCCTTCTGAGCTGTAATCGCCTAACTCTTGCCGGGCCAATCACATCGTGTATAGAGTCGGTGGGCGGGGCCATAATGACTACGGCCGAGTTGAGTTTGCGTGCTTTTAGTAAGCACAGAAACTGGCGAACGGCGGTCTTTTCTTTCGAATCAGCTTTGACCACGACTCTGGAAGACTTGGAGTTAAGCTTTTCTCTGAGAAAAGAACAAAGAACGGCACTGAAGTTATTCTTAAAAAGGGAAGATGTGTTAGGAGTTTTGCCGACCAGATACGGCGAATGTTTAATCTATCAACGAGCTCTGTTTCACCTTCGTTGCTCTGGTTGGTTGTAGCGCTATCCAATCGCGTGGAGAGGGAGTTTGAAAGACAACCGTTTATCCCGCCCCTCGGATTGAGCCCTGTCTATGGTGAGTTTCCAGACCAAACATCTTGATGTGGGTCTGGCTTGTCAGGCTAACATATTGCACCTTTAAGGGTTAAATAATGTTTCTTTGTTTGCTCATTAAAACATCATTGACATTCATTTATATTAAAAAAAACTCTTATTTGCATTCCATAGAAGAAAGAGTCAAACAGGTTTTGAATGACATGAGGGTGAGTTAATAATGACAGAATTTAAAATGTTTGATGAAGCAAGCATTTTTTTCATCCCTTCATCAAACTTTAAGATACGCTAACAACCCCTCTTCTTCCACCTACCCCTGCATATTTGTTTCCACACATCAGGTGTGACGAGTACCGCTCACAGACTCAAAAGAAACAAATGCTGTACAGTATTTGAGGAGACTAGAAGACATCTCGGAGTGTGTACAAGCACTCTATCAAATCTCAAAACCAACAGGGTGCAGAATTCACTTCCCCCGTCATACCGGCCCGCCGTGGAAGAAATAGAGATCTTGACATCTTTTGATACGCAGCATCCACAGGTGGCCCCAGCGGTACTCTTTCAATTCCGATTGCATGACTGACATCCCTCTCCGTGTGAGAGAAGGACAGGGCTGTGATTTTCAGGAAGGTCGACCGAAAAAAGATGGACGGTTTGCAGCGCAGGAGTTCTCGGGACAGAGTGTGCTCTAATTTCACAGCTGAGCTGCGTTTGCTGCCATATTGGAAAGGGTTTCAGATAGACGTGCCTCGCTGACGGGCTCTGACCTAGGCTGAGATGGTGTCAGTAAGTATTTGTTTTATTTTTTTCTCTTTTACACCTCTGCTGTCAGATTCATTACCTTGGAGGCATCCATCTTTTCAATGTGACAGCCATATAACAGATTGTCATGACAAGTGTGTTTTTTAATTTTTTTTCCAATGTCAAAGCAGACAGGATTGTAATGTGAGACGTATGTCATCTGAAAAGACAGTTATGATGCTATTATTCCAGTCACATATAGTTTCCTCTAAATAGATGGAAGCATAAGGGTAATACGTTGACAATTGGCAAACTGATAACTGTAACCTTGTGGAAATGTGACTGCAATATCGAAGTCCTGTTAAACATGTCTACTTGCCTTACAGCGGAACAGACAAACAGATCTTACAGTATATGATATATGATATGTGGTTTTCCATTATTCATTCAATCGAACCTGGGGAAGGAAAGTCTTCATAACTTAAATGCAACTTTAAGGAAATCCTTGAACCTTTACACAGAAATCAATTGTTGGACAGGGATCTTGAGAAGAGATGGTCTAAAGCTTGGCTCAGGGATTTCTCTATAATACATTGGCTATGCCCAAAAAAATGAAAAATTCTGTAGTATAGACTGGTAGGAAGGTAACAAGGCACATCAGAATCTGCTCATTCTTTGAAGGAAACACAGTTGTATCCTTTGTTGCCTGTGATATCCTAAAAATATGGTTTAGAAGTTAGCAGTAAAAGAACAAAAACAACTACACTGAAAAATAAAAAAATATAAAAAATCTGAAAATGTACTGGTATATATATATATATATATATATATATATATATATATATATATATATATATATATATAAAAAATACACTCACCTAAAGAATTATTAGGAACACCAGTTCAATTTCTCATTAATGCAATTATCTAATCAACCAATCACATGGCAGTTTCTTCAATGCAAGACAATCCCTTGAACTAATTGTCAGATTGGGAAAGAAAGGTGATTTAAGCAATTTTGAGCGTGGCATGGTTGTTGGTGCCAGACGGGCCGGTCTGAGTATTTTAAGAATCTGCCCAGTTTCTGGGATTTTCATGCACAACCATTTCTAGGGTTTACAAAGAATGGTGTGAAAAGGGAAAAACATCCAGTATGCGGCAGTCTTGTGGGCGAAAATGCCTTGTTGATGCTAGAGGTCAGAGGAGAATGCGCCGACTGATTCAAGCTAATAGAAGAGCAACTTTGACTGAAATAACCTCTCATTACAACCAAGGTATGCAGCAAAGCATTTGTGAAGCCACAACATGGACAACCTTGAGGCGGATGGGTTACAACAGCAGAAGACCCCACCGGGTACCACTCATCTCCACTACAAATAGGAAAAATATTCGACAATTTGCACAAGCTCACCGAAATTGGGCAGTTGAAGACTGGAAAAATGTTGCCTGGTCTGATGAGTCTCGATTTCTGTTGAGACATTCAGATGGTAGAGTCAGAATTTGGCGTAAACAGAATGAGAACATGGATCCATCATGCCTTGTTATCACTGTGCAGACTTGTGGTGGTGGTGTAAGGGTGTGGTGAATGTTTTCTTCGCACACTTTAGGCCCCTTAGTGCCAAATGGGCATCGTTTAAATGCCACGGCCTACCTGAGCATTGATTCTGAACACCATGTACCAATCCTCTGATGGCTGCTTCCTACTTTTAACTGCAAGATGCTATCCTATCCATCCTTTAGGTGAGTGTATATATATATATATATATATATATATATATATATATATATATATATATATATATATATATATATATATATATATTAGGAACACCATACTAATACTGTGTTTGACCCCCATTTGCCTTCAGAACTGCCTTAATTCTACGTGGCATTGATTCAACAAGGTGCTGAAAGATATGTTGGCCCATAGAATGTTTTAGAACCATAATATATATATAATGGCCTAATATCTTGTCCGTCCCCCTTTTGCTGCCAAAACAGCCCTGACCCGTCAAGGCATGGACTCCACTGCTATGTACCAAAGCTGTGCTGTAGTTTATGGCACAAATATGTTAGCAGCAGATCCCTTAAGTCCTGTAAATTTCGAGGTGGGGCCTCCATGGATTAAACTTTTTTGTTCAGCAGATCCCACAGATGCTCAATTGGATTAAGTGCAGGGGAATTTGGAGGTCAAGTCAACACCTCAAACTGGTTGTTGTGTATCTCAAACCATTCCTGAACCATTTTTTACTTGGTGGCAGAGTGTATTATCCTGCTTAAAGAGGCCACCGCCATCAGAGACTACCGTTTCCATGAAGGGTGAACATGGTCTGCAAAAATGCTTTGGTAGGTGGTACGTGTCAAAGTAACATTCACATGGATGGCAGGACCCAAGCTTTCCCTGCAGAACATTGCCAAAGCAACACAATGGCTCTGCCGGCTTGCCTTCTTCCCATAGTGCATCCTGGTGCCATGTGTTCCCCAGGTAAGGCATCTTTCAATCAGAACCAACATTAACTTCTTGAGCAATTTGACATACAGCTCATCTGTTTGATCGGACCACACAGGCCAGCCTTCGCTCCCCTAATGCTTCAATAAACTTTAGCTGCTGGTTCACCACTGTTCCTTCCTTGGACCACTTTTTATAGACACTGACCACTGCAGACTGGAAACACCCCACAAGGGCTGCAGTTTTGGAGATGCTCTGGCCCAGAAAAATGTTTCCTGCTTCTAAAACATCAACTTGGACAAAATATCCACTTGCTGCCTAATATCACACACTGACAGGTGCTGAGATAAAGAGATAATCAGTGTGATCGGTGTGTAAATATCCATTAATTTGTGTGTGTATATACTGTATATTTTACATATATACTGTATATATAAAAAACATTACTTCTTTCACCCTGTCTGTCATCTTGTTCCCTTTTAGTCTGACTTGTTGGCGGCACAAACCTGTCGACCTTCCAGACCTACAAGCTTCACTAAGTCTAGGTGAGTCTAACCCATGTGACAAGCCAAGATTGTGACATGCCAAAGAAAGGGGCCTTGGGGGGGATCACAGGACATTTACTTCCTTTGTCTTTGTATCTCTGTTTCCTCAATCGCCATTATATGTGTCAAGTAGTGGGTCATTTTTCTAGCTTGGCCATCTCACCCCTCTGCTCGGCCCAGGCAGGCACTCCCTGTGGTGGCAATCACCTCGCTGAGGGAACCCTAGTCAGTACAGTGGGTATTTTTCGCCAGCCCTTCGGCTTCAACCCGACACGCTGCAATCTTTCATGTGGACGCTGCTGTGCCACATTCTTAAATAAAGGCAATGCATCACAGGAAGGAAAGGTGTCAGTTAAAGAGAGGGAGAGAATGGGGCTAATGACTCAAAAAGAGCTGTGAAAAGAGAAAGAGGCAAGTGAAAACATATTGCTATTAATTATAGCAATATGTAGGTAAATATAGGGGTATATATTAGGGGTGTCCTCGACAAAGGATTTACACATTCGAATCAGAATTGTCGAATCTTTCTATGGTCGACCGATGTGTGTGTGAATGGGTTGGGAGGGGCACGACACTAGTCTACTAATAAACTAAACCTAATAAACCTAAAAAAAAATTACCTACCTAGAGAGGATAAGAGAACTTTGAGTGTGTTTACATGGATGTTCCTAAGCCGATTGTGCCTAAAGGCACACCGCACACGAAGATCAGCGCCGTGTCTCAGGATCTCACACCAAACGCACACATTATATACGCGCAAGCTCAATTTTGAATTGACTTCTGACAGAAGAGCTGCACGATCTTGTAGCACAAGGTGAAATCAGTATACATTGACGATTTGAGGGAAATATAAATTTTATATAAAACCTTAAAATGGCGCTCTGTGGCGCGGCAGGATTTTAAACAACTTCCTGAGTCGCCTCAGACAGGCACAAAATCCCCATATATATATACTGTATATATATATATATATATATATATATATATATATATATATATATACTGACCCCAAAATTGTAAACCATAAACTCTAAAAATAAATTAATAAATAAATTTTGTTATTTTTATTTTTACATTGGGTTGTTTTAAGCAAACATTTAACCCAACCACTGAGCTAAAACAACCCAAATGCTGGGTTGAACCCAGCATTTTTTTTTTTTGAGTGTAGTGTATATTGTTAGAAAATATTTCTCATTAAAATAAATGCTGTTCTTTTTTTCTTTTTTCTTTTTATTCATCAAAAAATCCTGAAAAAACTATTACAGGTTATAAAAAAGAATTAAGCAGCACAACTGTTTCCAACACTCATAATAAATCAGCATATTAGAATGATTTCTGAAGTATCTTGACACTGAAGACTAGAGTAATGGCTGATGAAAATTCAGCTTTGCATCACATAAATAAATGATACTTTATAGTATATTCAAATAGAACACCATAATGTTCATTTGTAATATTTCACAATATTGCTGAGGCGTGTATATAGAACTTTTTATATGGTCCTGATTACATTAATTGTAAGAAAACAGTGCCAAGATTAAGTCATTCTCAGAGCTGACTTAAAGCAGAGATTTTTTGCTCCAGTGATTCTGCTTGATGTTGAACGTTAAGGAGTCATGAAACAGCATTTTACCAGTTTCCATGACATGGTAAAGGGAAGAATTCTTCCAGCTGGCTGAGGGTGTTGTTCTGGGGAAGTTGCACCTGTTCTAAAAGCTTATGCTCTGACCATCCATGCCAAAGCAAAACCACGAAATGGACATAATATTCAGTCGCCAAATGCTGCAAACTTGGACACGCATGACAATGATGGAGCCCCGGCGAATGGGCTTACACGGCACATTTGGTAATTTGCACACCTACCTGCACTTCATAGCAGAACAATTACTGAGTGTCTCCGGGGCGGCTGGCCTCTCCCATCCTCATTGGCAGGCTGCGGCGCACTTCTCCGGCCCTGTCCAGCCGCGGCTGCGACGCCGTGAAATGGGCGTTAATTCTCTGCGCTATCTGTACCATGCAGAGACTGTTTTAAAGCCTACATATGATTTTCAGTCTCTCTGCTGCTACAATCCTCCAAACGTGGAGAGAGAGAGAGAAAATGAATGGGTAAAAATGAAAACATCAAACAAACCTGTGAAATGCAAAACAGCGCAAGTTTTGCATGTGGTTGTTCCCATCAGTAGGGTTTAATGAGAATTTCACCTTCCAAGTTTGAAGGTAATGGAGGAGGGGGGAAAGGCATTTATTCGTTAAAAATAAGAAATTGAGCTATATTATGTAGTTAGTTAACTCTTGACTAATTGAAGGTATGGGCAGTGTTCGGTGGTGCTGTCCATGGACCTGAAATCGCCCTACATTCATGAGGACATGCAACTTTAGAGCAGAAGTTTCACAAGAGAGTTCCAGCCAGGTTATAGGGGCATCCTATGTGTATATTAATAGTAAATTTAAGCACAGCATATCACATCACAATTATTTTAAGGCTTTTGATGTCAGTGTTTTCTGTAATGTCATGGCTAATGCCTGCATATTTGTGTGTGTTTGTGTGTGTGTGTGTGTGCATGTTTTTGTGATATTTGAGGAATCAAATGTGTATAATGACATGGGTATGACATAGGTATTTCAAGGAGAGGGTGAAATATGAAGACATTGGCCATGTCTCCACTTTTCAAAATGCTTATTAATCATACAGGATGAGTTTTTTTAGAAAGTAAAAATGCAGAATGTTTCCTGTGAATGGTAGGTTTAGGGGCAGGGGCAGTGTAAGGGGATAGAAAATACGGTTTGTAACGAAGTCTTTAGTGCCTTTTTGGGTCTTGTGAGTGGGTCAGTGGAAATGTTCTGAGTGCTAATGGAGGCCTTTCTGAAGCCTTTCTCAGCCATCAGCTTTCAACAAAAATATCTTCATTTGTGTTCCGAAGATGAACGAAGGTGTTACAGGTGTCCAACGACATGAGGGTGAGTAATTAATGAAATAATTTTCAATTTTGGGTGAACTAACCCTTTAACGAGTAGTATAAAAATAAACACAATAAATCTTTGAAAACAGCTTTTGGTAACTGCTTAAAGTTCATTTATTTTTCAGTAGACTAGTTGTAGCTGAAAAGTTAGGATGTCCTGACCTTTCATTTCAGTAATCAATCAGTTTTTGTTATTCAGTGTTCCACATCCTGATTAATTTCATTTGCTGTAAATTTCAAATGTTAATTATTGAAAAATGACATAACTCCACAGCTATAATCTCAGTGAGCTAGCTCGACATCAAGCTCTTTTCATTGCATTCAACTACGGATGGATATGAAGAGAGCTGCGTTCTTCCCTTTTACCCAGTCAACAGTAAATAGTGAGTCTGAGTAGAAGATGGAGAAGCTGACCACACTGCAATCCTGCATACATCCACAATGATATGATGAGCATTGGCACCTGTCGCAACAAGTTACTCGACTCTCTTAAGTGACCGCCCCCCCGTCTGAACCAGGTCTTCATTTAAGTGTAACCGCCGTGACACTGCCTGGAAAGCGGAAAAAGAGCGCATACACATACACACAGACTCAGTTCCTAACAGATGGGACGCTGTCTGTTCTACGAGGGCCCGCCGGCATGTTATAGTAAGTGCTCCCTTGTTACAGAGAGCATCAGTGCATATGCAGGGCCAGAAAGGCCATGTTAATATGTTTAAGGAGAGAAGCTCCATCACAAAGAGACAGTTGAGCCTGGCGCTCTCTCGTGAGAATCCTCATATTGTCGTAATAAACTTCCGCAAAAATACAATAACACCCAGCTTTGAAGTATTAAACGCCTCTCCCTCCACGTTGTTCTCCCTGCCATCTGATGAGCACACATGCTTCTGTTTTTCGATCGCCTTAGACAAAACAAACAATAATAACGGAATAATCGTAATTTCCCCCGTTGAGGATTGAAATGAGTTGGTGGCTGAACTAAGGCTCCACACAGTCACGCTTTGTTGATTTGGAACACTCTTTGTTATGTGTGTGGTGAGACTGCATCAGGCTCTCTTCCCGCTGGCTTTGTCAAACAAAAAGCGCTCTGTTTCCCTCTGCTGGACGGGTCGGGAACGGCATCAGAATCGAATGGCATTCGTGTGGCTGAGCTGAAGAGGGACACACAAGAAAATAAATCACTCCTTTGTCAATTCCCTCGTCAATGCGTCTTGTTTGAGAAAAAGTCTCGAGAATGATGGCAAAATCCAATGCTGCAAAGTGATTCAAATGGATTGATTTTTACCTCACAAACACAAGCATTCACCTCTAAGCAAAGACACAGCTAGTGTACCTTCCAGAGCATGAGTGCATTCTAGGGTTTATTTTATTGATAGGTAAGCTCAAGGCTGATATCAAAAAATAGCAGGTAAGCCCAACCATACTTTACTGTGTATATGCATGATGTTGTGATATGCATTCTTTCTATGTGTTCTTTCAGAAAATCTTTAGAAGGAATTTCTCAAGATCAGTTTTGAGAGAATTGTTCTCATGTAGCCTCAAGATCACTGGCAACTGACAAGTTTACTTAATCAGAAAACCATTATTATTGGGATGACTGAACATTTTGTCTTTAATTCACAAAGCTTCTTGACATGGACACGGATGAGATTCAAACACAGCAGGTAAGTTCAACTTGACTGTCTATATTCATGATATTATGAAATTAGTTTTCTCTAAAGCCCCGTTTGCAGCAAAATTACCTGGAACAATTTGTACAAGAGACTTTTTCCCCCAGACCTGCTGCTGTCTGCGTTTCCATCGTGGTCTAAAGTACCGTGAAGATTAGTCCGTTGACGTTGGTCTGCGCGCAACTTTCAGATTCCTGCTGGATTTCGTCCTCCACATATAAGCTTAAAGGGGGGGTGAAACACTCAGTTTCAGTCAATCTCATGTCAATCTTGAGTACCTATAGAGTAGTATTGCATCCTTCATATCTCTGAAAAGTCTTTAGTTTTATCATATTTATAAAAGAAATATGGGCTGTACCGAGTCTTTCCGGAAAAAACCGAGCGCCTGGAGGCGTATCGTGTGGGCGGAGCTAAAGAATGGCGAATGCGCGCAAAGCGGTGACGTCCTCAAGCGTGGAGAAACTCATCTATCTCAGCTAATACAGATAATGATCCACAATCAAATCTGAGGCTGAAATAAATTGAACAGGAGAAACGGCAACATCAGGATGTCCGTCTCTGTGGTATGTACTGTATTTAGGGGCCTTTGTGTGCAGTTTATGAGGACATGATTCGGTTTATGGACTATTGTATGTGACTAGACCTTAGAGGTAGCGTTAGCAAGCAAAACGGTTTTGCACGTCAGAGTCAGAATAGTGTAACGTTATACAGAACAACAATGGAGTAACCGTTAGCGCATTTGAATGACGAAGCACGCGATCGTATCGTTTACTGATGTTTACTCATGCGACGGTAGCCAATAGCAGAGACATTTGAAGTTGATTTACTCACCGGCATCTTCCAAAGCAGGACCGCTCTGTCAAAAACACACTTCTTTGGTATGATTTGGTGAAGTCCTGTGACAGCAGTGGCGTGTAAATCCACTTTGCGACGCGACTGAAGCGATGCCTTGAAGCTTCCCGTCATTTATGCGTTCAAATCGGTTCAAATGCAGCGCTGCCTTCCCGGAATGCTGTGCTGAAGCGTTGAAGTCGCTCGACGTCACCCATAGGAATAAAGTGGAGCGCGGCGCATCATAAGTGTTCACGGACGACTGGATCTGCACCTGAGAGACTGTTTACAGCGTGCTCTAGTCACGCGCGCGCGCACCCTACCGGGAGAAGAGCCCATACGGCCCATACAAGGACCTTCCGCTCTATTTAACGTCAAGTAGACCCATACTCGAAAAAAACTCGCCAAACTTGTGAGAAACCGGAAGGAGTATTTTTAACACAGAAATACTCCATCAAACGTCCAACATTAGTTTTTGAAACTTTGTCTATGTTTAGGATGGGAATCCAAGTCTTTAAAGGTGTAAAAAGCTCAGTATGCATGAAACAGCATTTCACCCCCCCTTTAATAAAGCCTGAACCTCGTCGTTGGTCCAGCGGATGTATTTTTTAAACTCCATTGTTGATTTAAATAGCAAACAACTCTTTACTCTTTCCCTGCCAAACCCGGAATTTTTATATTGACTGTTTCTGTTTATTTCATACAATTTCCCAATTTGAACATAGTCAAGATTCAAACATAGAAGGAAATGCCAACCAAACTAGACTGTCTGTATTCATTATGTTATGAAATGTGGTTTCTTTAAAGCAACAATGCTCTTTCAACCTTCAGAAATCCTTCAGAAGCGATTCTTCAATGGCCCTCAATAGATGACAATTTCCATGGAGCCTTTCGAGAAGTTAGAATTAATCAGACAAGCATTATTAATTAAGTGACTTTTTTTTTAAATCCATAGTTATCTTATATGTTCGAGATCTGAACATTGTGGAAAAGACTCTGGCTGTACTTGTGATGTTCTCAAAGCTGTTCTTTCCCTTCCAGCAACACTCCAACCATGTGGAAGCATTTAGAAGGGATTTCCCAATGGCACACGCCCCTCGAGAGATTATATTTCCCATGGAGACTCCGGTGCTAAATCAAGTTCACCAGCAGCTGAGAAGTTGAGAGAACAATCGTTGTGAAGACAATCATTTCGGTCTTTACACTTCTCAGTGTGACTGTTTTGCTGTATGCCTTTCAAAAGCAAGAGAATTTATAGAGCTTGAGTGAGCCAGTTCAAGTTTTTAGGCTTATTTGATAGCATCTGATGGGTTGGCATGGAGCGAACAAGTGCATGAATGAACTTTAACTAGAACTTCATCAATCCTTGAGTCATCCAGTCCACTCCCGTGTGACTCATAATCAATGGGAAAACCATTATTATTGGGTCGCCTTGACATTTATATCACCAATTTGTGCTTTTCTGACATGGGCACATGGACAGGTTTGGACTTTGACAGAAAAATAATAGCCTGAACTTCTAAAGAAAACTTTAAAACACGGGGTTTGTACACGTGAGCTCTTTCTTTCTGACTGTGTCCATGGGAAGTCCTTGTGATGGAGTAGGTTTGAGATGTGTTTATTTGTGAACTTCTTAACCTTTGCTCTTTTAAAACAACACTCTCACCACCGCGGGTGGCTCTCTCACTTTCCGGTCAAAGGGAGGGTCCTGCTGGGATGGTGTTGATGCCGGAGTGCTTGTGTAAGGGCAAGGCAAGCTAGGTCATACCCTTGGTCCTTGAAACTGTGGAGCCTGTGGGGAAACTCTCGCTAATGGCTTCAACTTGTGTGACAGAAGGGAAGATGACCCTTAAAACTGGACCAAAAAGCAACTCTAAAAGACGTGACAACTGATCTCGGAGCTGCAGAAAAAGGGCATCGTCACTCAGTCCGAGAGTTCATAAATGGTGTCACTTTTGACACCATTGTGAAGAGCGTGTTACAATTGATCAGCATCGATAATTCAGACAATAACGAATATCCAGAAGAGGACAATACAAGGGCTGGCAATAAACTCCCAATTTACAGCTTATTAATAATTAGTATGGTAGTTTTTGTAGTGTTTAAGTTTATGTATTGGTAGGATTACAGGATTAGTTCACTTCAAATTGAAAAGTTTCTGGTGTTTTACTCACCCCCATCTCATCCATGGTGCTTGTGTCTTTCTTTCTTCAGTTGAAAAGAAATTACGTTTCAGAAAAAACATTCCAGGATTTTTCTCCACATTTGATGGCAACCAATGGTTACTTTATAGGTCCAAATCAATGCAGTTTTAAAGGGCTTTGAACGGCTTCAAAGGGCAATGCACGATCCCAGACGAGGAACTTAGGGTATTATCTAGTGAAGTGATCGGTCATTTCCTCAAGAAATTAAAAATGTACATACTTTTGAAACTAAACTGCTCATCTTGCGCTGTTCTGGGGCGGGCCATGGATTGTGTAATCACGTCGGAAAGGTCGGAAATTATCAGGAAAGTTTTTTCCAGTTTTTTTCAGTCCGAGAGTTCAACGGTGGCATGCATTGTAATTCATCAGCATCAATATTCAACACCAGAACAAATATCCAGGAGTGGAAGATGGAGGCGCGGGGAGCGTAATGGCAAGATGAATTAAGATTCGTTTGTGTGAACACGTGTGAAATATTAGACGGTAGGCTGTTAATCTTATGATTTTCTCACATCTTTTATGCGTGGTATGCTCTAACAGTCTCTCACCTACCGTCAACAAATGAATTCTAATAATCCTTTGAAGGCTCAGGATCTCAGTGAGGGTTCCTGTTGGAACGGGGGAGAGGTATTAGTGTGAGATGAACAAGATAATAGGGGTGGAGGGAGCGAGGGAAGGGAACTGTGTGAAAGAGAGCGCCGGGCGCTAACGCTTTCCTGTGTTATTTGCCCTCTGATAAGCCTCGCCGGTGCGCAGCAGCCAAGACTTTTATTCTCTCCTTTTCATTCTCTTTTGCCTTTCTTCTCCTGTTGCCATCTCTTTCTATCACTCCCTTGCTCTCTCTATCTCTCTTTCAAGTAGTAAAGCAGCACTTTTCTGAGAATTTTCAATCAGAAAGAGGTGAGAAAGCAGGTGACTGTTGGAAGACAGGTTTTGGGTTTAGTGTATGGAGCGAGTCTATTAAAGTGCGTGATTGCAATCATCTCCCAGAATAGCTTTCTTGCGTCTCAGTCTAAAATGTTTCCCTCTTTGTTCCTGTGTTGAAAACCTGATATCAGTCTGCATGCTCTTGAATGGGCGTATTTTCACAGATAGAACCTGGATTGTTTATTTTTTGGGGTTATTTGAAAAGCATAAGAGGAAATAGCTCTGGTGGCATTAGAATATTAGAATTCTAGCAATGCTGTAACCAAAATGACAGTGCAAGCTGTCATTACATATAAAATGCTATTCAAAAGTTTTGAGGCCAGTAAGATTTTGTTTTGTTTTGTTGTTTTGTTTTGTTTTTGAAAGAAGTCTCACATGCTCACTGAAATATTATTATACTTTAAAGTAACTTTTTTACTATGAATATATTTTAAAATAATTTAGTCCTGGAATTTTCACATTATCCTTCAGAAATAATTTTTGTGGCCTTTTTCAGGATGTTCTTTTGGATAAATCTTTTGTAACATTATATATGTCTTTATTGTCACTTTCAATCAATTTAATGCTTCCTTTAAGAAATTGTATTTATGTTACAAATGATTAAGTTACTCTAACTCAGTGTAGCTTGTTGGATGAACGTATATATATATATATATATATATATATATATATATATATATATATATATATATATATATATATATATATATATATATATACATACATACATACATACATACACACACACACACACACACACACACACACACACACACACACACACACACACACACACACCCTACAAGCTACCATCAAGCTATTATTAAGTTTAGAGTAACTTAATCATTTGTAACACACAATTTCTTACATTTTTTAAGATTACTCAAAAAATATACAATTTAACCATATATATTTCAGTTAAACGGCTATCATCTCACAATGCTAACACAACTTATATATTTAATGAGCACGTAAGATATTACCTGCCACTAGCATTAGCGCAGTCATTGCTTATGTTGTGTTTACAAAAAGAACAAAAGAAAAATTAAGTACATTTTACTTAATGTTTTTTAAGTGACATGGCTGCTAATAGTGTTGCACTTTATTTTATGGCACTTATATGTTCTTACCTGGGTTAAGTTAAAGGTCCACTGAAATCAAAATGTAAGTTTTTTAGCTTTCAGTATGACTGTGTTAGCCTTAAATTATGAATAAGCTGGTGTGTTCCAAAACTATGACAAAATTTGCATTTAGGAGATATGAGCATTCAAAATTTACAGTCTCTCACTTCCGCTAAAACGAATCTCAGATTTTGGTGACATCATCGCAGACTTCACTTTCTCGTCAAATCTTCTGTCCAATCAAATGCTCTCTAGAATCTAAAGCCCGCCCCCTACGCTGCTGAAGCTGCGGCTGAAATCGGTCTGTTGTTAACACACATTTACTCATTTCTACATGGTGAAAGGCACATAGCACACTATATATGTGATAGGAAACGATTCAGTGTAAATATGCTTTCATTTGAATGAAGTCTGTTAGTTTCACACACCGCAGTAGCGCACACACACCAACGTCTCTGGTCTAAATTTAGACTACAGACACGAGAGCGCAGAGCGGATCATATTGCCGAGTCGGCTCGGCACAAACAACAAACATATCGACCCATTTGAATTCTGCACAGAATGCTGCATTTCAAAGCAATATGGAGGAGATTATGATGATAAACGGTTAGAGGAAACTGGCTTTACCAAACAGAAAGGTCCGCTCTTGCGTTCTAGTCAAACTGTATATTAAAACCACTATTGGCTGTTTCAAAAAAAAGGGGAGGAGCTGCTAACAGCTGAAGCCGTTTCAGGGGAAATCACGTCAACACATTGAATAATGTGACGCGTTTCAAAGCACTTCAGTGGACCTTTAAGGTTTAGGGGTAGGTTCATGTTAATTACTTACAGTTACCAATTACTTTAATAAGTATATTATATATGGGGAAAAGGACTGTAAAATAAAGTGTATACCGCTAAAGATGTCATTTCCAGTTATTCTATTACTGGTTGTCATGGTTAAACATCAGGCTGTAATTGTTGTTTCACTGAATTTTACATCCATTAATGACAGGTCAAGGGCCGTTTGTCCTCCAGCCCCTGAAGACTTCATCAGTGAGGCTTTAATGATGCATTAGCCAAATCTCATACGATGATTTCAGCCCCTCCAGGAAGCTCCAGCTAATCCATATGAATTTCCATCTGTTCATATTTTAGATTGGGCCTGATTTGGTGTTTTTTCCTGCAGGTGAGAGAGGCGAACGGAAGCAGAGAAAACAGCCCCAGATTAAGTTGAGGTAATGGCACTCATGCACTGCTTTTTGTGTGCGCAGCATCTGCAATTTTTCCAGGACGCCATACAGGGCAAGTTAATATTTCATTGCACCAGGAATGGGAATACGATAGAGAGAGTGGAATAAAAGAGAGAAATTATTTATTTTTTTCTTAGATGCTCATTTCACCATCTGATTGGTTTCAGCCAATCAGCTCGAGTCTATGTGACCCGGTAATGAGGTGTGCTGAGCGAATGAGCTGCGGTGGCGTGAGATGCTTATGCCTGTGCTGAAGGAGAACTGATAGCCCACCTCTCCCTCCTCACTTTCCTCCTCCCCACAACCCATTCTGCACGTGTGTACGTATGGCCTATTTTTATGTGTTCAGCTGCTCAGTATTTCCTTCTCATAAAGACCGAATGGTGCAAAATCAACAGTGCGGAGATCACAGCAGGGCTACTTTACTTTGGAAAGGTCAGGGGCCGCAAAGCAGGTTGTTTAAAAAATATTTTTTTGAAGATAAGTAATTCCTATTTTTGACAATAAAAATAAAAATAAAAAAATTACTTTCCACGCATCAAATTCTACAGTATGCACAATTATGTTCTAGTAGGGCTCATTTGATTCTATATAAACTGTCATTAATGTTAAAGTCATTCGTATAGAATTCTCATGTAATTTAGAATGAAATAAAATTAATGCACTTTAAATTGTATTGCATTATTATAGATTAATAGCTTTTAATGTGCATTTCAATGGACATTCATTAATGTTTATGAAAAGGAACTTGTAATTTTAATCAGCGTTACTATAAAAATGAATGTTCATTAATGTCCAATAATATAGAATTGTTTGTGCACTACTGTGGAATTAAATGTACATTAATGTGTGTTAAAGGGGTTGTGAACTGCATTGTTTTATTGTTTTATAATGTTCCCTGGGATGCACTTGTATAATGATAGATTTTTATTTATTTATTTATTTTTACAAAAAATGTCATAATTTAGGAATTAAAGGCATTTTTCCTACCCTGGTTTTAGCCCCCTGATTTAAACGCTCTGTTTGAAGGGGCGTGTCTGCTGTGAGACTTCAGTGTAAAGCCCACTGCTTTGATTGGCTGGCATTACCCCCGGAGTTAACCAATCATGAAGTGTTGATTTTAGCATTCTATTTAGATTTTAGCATTAGATTTAGATTGTGGCATGAAAGGTAGCACTGATGAGCATTCTTGGAAGGTAATGTTATTTTTAGTCCATCCTGTATCGCTCTTCTCTCCTCGTCATCTCACTAACAGGCCAAAGTTGTAATAATATAGTAGGCATTTATTTTCTTCTGCTGAGGCGGTCTTTCAAACAAGCATTTTAATAATGAGTCGTGATCTGGGCTTGATTACAGTAAAAGCTGTTTTTGGACTAACAAGGAAGTTTTATAGTATGATGACTCCTATGACCTAAGGTGTCAAAAGCTCAAGGAAAATTTTTTCTCAAGGAAAACAGAAAGCGTGTGCTTCATCCTGACATAACCGAGTGATGAAACACGCCTCTACAGAAAAATAAGCACGTCTAATTCAGTTGCCCCGCCCACCGACTCATGGAGCTGTTCGGATCGCGCTAACCAACAGCAATAAACATGCCGAAGAAGATCGCAAGATATTGCGCTTTTCCTGTTTGGGGAAGAACACAGTCACAGCATAAGCTTCCTTCGGATCCTAATATTAGGAATGAGTGGTTGAACTTTATTTTTAATGACGTTCCAGCTCACGTGGAGAAGACATTGTACGTGCGTTCGCTTCATTTCACTGCGGAATCGTTTGTAAACATGTCTCAGGTAATGCTGGATTTGTAGACATATTGAGATTAAAACACAATGGTGTGCCTTCTATATTGGATCCGACAGGAATGGTGCAACACACTTATGTGAGTAAAACATGTTTTTTATCTGATAGTATTGCATTGTTATAGATAATTTTGATTATGTGAATGTGCCTAACAGAACATACCGATTCGGGGTCAGACTCACAGAGCCCAACGTCCCAGGGATATCTGTTTTCCAGAGGGGCTACAAAAACGTAAGCCCGTCAGTAGGCCGGTGAATCTCAAATAGTGAAATAATATTCCTTTCTTGATCTGCGCTGTTCACTCTCTCTTAACATGACATTTGAAGGGTCTGCGCTTATATCCATCGATTGGGTGGGCCATGTAATACAGAAATAATATTCCAATCAATCGTGGGTGGATGAGAAATAAATAATTGCGTGTTTTAGATAAAGACGTTTACCAGCTCTGTGATCGAGAGAATCATTCCGGTTGCCGCTTTCAAATCAATCCCTCCGTCATGTGAACTGAACTGACAAGGGAGCTGAAGCTCATTAAATATGCAAATCTTATCCAATCCTAGCTGTGGGCGTTTACTTTTCTAAGTCTTCAATGTGTCACGCCCATCAAAACCCAGCGTTCAGCAGACAGCCTCAAAACCAGTGTAGAAAGTAGCCTATTACTTACTAGTTATGATGTTTTTGAATGTTAAAACCACATGAATGTCATTAGTTGACCTCAGACAACAGTATAAAAAAGGCAGTTCATGACACATTTAATGCAGCAAGTTGAAACAGTTCCGTTTCCTGCTTAGTGTACATTTTTCATATTGGTACAGCAGAGTCTACTAGTCTAGAGATTTCTGCCGTTATCCAGAATACCACGATCATACTGTACTTATTAATCTTGGTTCTTATTAACTCGATTTTGACATGTATTGCAGTTTGTGTTTGTCACGAACAGGGTTGAAAAGTGATGGATTAGGTTTGTATGGAGATTATTGATTATGCAGGTCACCAGTAATTAACTGATCAGACAGGAACTGAATCCAAACAAGCTGTTGAAATGCATTGTTTGGGTTTAAAGGATTGACACCAGTTTTGACCAGGGCACATGAGTCAATCTATTGCTCCATCTCTTGATTTCAAAGGTGAGGTGTTGAATTTTTCACACACACCGCCTCCAAAAAACAACTCAATTTAAGGGGAAGAGGCTGTGGATGGCCGCTTTGATGTGGCGGATAACTAGTCCGAGTCTGCCAGCCCTTCTGCCTCAGTAAGCCATCTATTTCCTTTTAACTGAGAAGCTAGATCCAAAAGCACTCCAAGAAACTAGTGATCTGCAGGCTGAGAGGTTGTTTGCCCCTTGAAATATGTGTGTTGGTCTGGAGGAAGTTGACTTGGGACTCCACACAGATGGCATTGACCACAGGGACCGGATAAAAGAGCCAGATTAGGAATGGCTGCAGAGACCCTGCTGGGGTGCTGGTAGAGCTTTCCATCTCTCTCTTGCTGTCTGTTTTTCGGTCTTGTTTGTAGGTTGGGGCGTGTAGAGAGGCTCCAGTTTCCCACTCCTTCTCTCAAGCCCATTTACTGCCATTTTACAGCTCATTTGGGTCCAAGTGAGCAGCATGCCAGCACCTTCTCCCAGCTCTCGGTGACCCACTTTCAGCTCAGGCGGGCCAATGGAATCAGTGTCTCGAAAGAAGGGCAGATGCATCTGACCATGTCTGTTTTTTAAGGTTACATGCCTGTGCCAAACTGCATCAAGATGTGTGGGCTATCTCTTGTTCACATACGTAATCTCATTGGCCCAGAGGAAGGTATTGGTCACAGTGTGACAGGAATAATAATAATAATAATACTTTTATTTTTTAATGCGTCTTTAAAATTAATTTCTCAAGGTGCTTAACATAAACGCTTTACACAAGATCAAATACAACAATAACTGAGTATAACAAAAAACAAAATAATTTAAAACAATGCAATATAAAAACAAGTCAAGTAAAAGTCTAAAATAAAATGTAACACACAACAAATTCACACTGAGCCCAATGCCAGTTTTCTGGAATAAGTTCAGATTCCTAAAAGAATTGTTCAGTATCCAGACAATTAAAAAGTCAGCTATAGTTTCTGAATGCTATTGCAATATAATATTGCAGATTGCAATAACGCAATATTTTAGTGTGAAGGAATATGATACATTGATTTGTTTTTTAAATGTTTACAGGCCATAAATTCAGAGTGGAAGAGATTTGGTTGGAACAGGCCTTTAGAGAGAGGTTCCTGGAAGGAATACTAGTACCCCAGGTTAAACATGCAAGCTTGTTTGGGTTTAAAAACTTGTGTTTCTCAAACTTCAGGCACTTTTGTATCCCAGGAGTTTATTTTTGTTACAAGCAGATTTAAGCTTTTTCCTATTAAAACTTAAAGGTTTAGTTTACCCAACAATGAAAATTCTGTCATTATTTCCTCAACCTCATGTTGTTCTAAACCCGTAAGACCTCTGTTCATCTTCGGAACACAAATGAAGATATTTTTGATGAAATCTGAGAGCTTTCTGACCCCACATAGACAGCAATTGAGGGTGATTTCACACCTGCCTCATTTAGTTTGGCTGAACTGTACTAGAGTTCGTTTCCCTCTTTGGTGCGGTTCGTTTGGTCAGGTCTGAAAGCAGCCATCGCACTCGGGTGCGCACCAAAAGCGAACCAAACAAGCGTACAGAGACCTCCTTAAGAGGTGTGCACTTTCAAACGAACTCTGGAGCGGTTCGTTTGTGGTAAGAACGTGATCCAACCTCGAACAGAACCAACTGCAAAAGTACTGATCATTTTTGGACTAAACTAGCTGCCGTAGTCAGTTGCGCTGACATTATGTGCATGACATTCATGATGGATCGTTGGCAATATTTTCGGGAGATGAGCATGTCAGAGTTAAGAATAATTAATGCACGCCTCCGCTTGAATTGACGAACGATGCTCGCTCGCCGTTTGCAGTGCATTAGAATGTTGCTTTCAAGTCGCAGCCACGCTTCATTATAGAAATGTATTGTTTGCATACTGTTGTAAATACACACAATGTAGTATATTGTGGCCAGCTGGCTTTTCCTGTTCTGTTGGAATTTTCCCACACGTAAATTCTGACCAATCGAAAAGCAATTTAGGAAATACGCCATGGCCAATGAGTGATATGGATGTTGTCATGTGGCTGCATTTTGGTTCGTTTCAACTGGTTCGACCAAAGCAATCAGTGTGGTGTGAAAAGCAACCAAAAAAGCAGAAAAATGCAACAATGTATAATTGTTTGCCCTTGGTTCAGACCAAATGAACTGAATAGAGATGTGAAAGCACCCTTAAAGGGGGGGTGAAACACTCAGTTTCAGTCAATCTCATGTCAATCTTGAGTACCTATAGAGTAGTATTGCATCCTTCATATCTCCGAAAAGTCTTTAGTTTTATCATATTTATAAAAGAAATATAGGCTGTACCGAGTCTTTCCGGAAAAAACCGAGCGCCTGGAGGCGTATCGTGTGGGCGGAGCTAAAGAATGACAAGCGCGCAAAGCGGTGACGTCCTCAAGCGTGGAGAAACCCATCTATCTCAGCTAATACAGATAATGATCCACAATCAAATCTGAGGGAGAAATAAATTGAACAGGAGAAACGGCAACAGCAGGACGTCCGTCTCTGTGGTATGTAAGTTACTGTATTTAATGGCCTCTCCACATTTCTGTGTGTTTACTCGCAGTGTATGAGGACATGATTCGGTTTATGGACTATTGTATGCGACTAGACCTTAGAAGTAGCAAGCAAAACGGTTTTGCACGTCAGAATACTGTAACGTTATACAGAGAACAACAATGGAGTAACCGTTAGCGCATTTGAATGACGAAGCACGCGATCGTGTCGTTTACTGATGTTTACTCATGCGACGGTAGCCAATAGCAGAGACATTTGAAGCAGTTTAAGTTAACTCACCGTCGAAGCTTTATCGCTGGGACCGCTCCGTCAGAAACACACTTCTTTGGTATGATTTGGTAAAGTCCTGTGACAGCAGTGGCGTGTAAATCCATTTTGAGACACGACTGAAGCGATGCCTTGAAGCTTCCCGTCATTTCTGCGTTCAAATCGGTTCAAATGCAGCGCTGCCTTCCCGGAATGCTGTGCTGAAGCGTTGAAGTCGCTTGATGTCACGCATAGGAATAAAGGGGAGCGCGGCGCCGTTCACGGACGACTGGATCTGCAGCTGAGAGACTGTTTACAGCGTGCTCTAGTCACGCGCGCGCGCACCCTACCGGGAGAAGAGCCCGTACGGCCCATACAAGGACCTTCCGCTCTTATTAACGTCAAATAGACCCATACTCGAAAAAAACTCGCCGAAACTTGTGAGAAACCGGAAGGAGTATTTTTGACACAGAAATACTCCATCAAACGTCCAACATTAGTTTTTGAAACTTTGTCTATGTTTAGGATGGGAATCCAAGTCTTTAACAGTGCAAAAAGCTCAGTATGCATGAAACAGCATTTCACCCCCCCTTTAATGAACACATTCAAGGCCCAGAAAGAAAGTAAAGACATCATTAAAATAGTCCATGTGACTCCAGTGGTTCAATCTTAATTTAATGAAGCGACGAGAACGCTTTTTTTGCACCAAAAGCAAACAAAATAACGACTTTAGTCAACAAATTCTTCACATCTCTATCAGAATCTTACACTGTTGAGGCAGTGTAAATGCTAAATGGTGCAGCGCTTCCAGAACACCGCCCATTGGCCGGCACTGTTCATGTGAGCACCACAATGCAATGTGCACGAGGTGTTGCTGCTGTAGAACTAGGAAGCACTGCACTGTTTACACTACGTCAACAGCGTAAGAGTGTGACACAGGCTAGGATAAATTTTTAAATAAAGTAGTAGAAATAGTATTAAACACTGATCACACAGTGGGTTCTTTAAAAGTCGTTTAATCGTGATTTCATTAGTACCATGTGCTCTTAGCATTTATGCTAGCAAGTGGAATATGTGGCTACCAAGGTAGAGTAACGAGACGCACCCTATCGGCAGCAAATCTAATTTGCAGCCAGGATAGTCTAGTAACTCTCTGTTGGGTTGCAACCTGGAAAAACGAAACTCTGGTCAGGCAAATCACATTGTGTATAGAGTCAGTGAGCAGGCTTAACATAGTTCTGCGTGCTACTTAAAAACAAAGAAGCTGGCGTATCCGCTTTGGCCGCGACTTGGAAGACTTGGAGTTAAGCTTTTCTTTGAAAGAAGAACAAAGAAAGAACAGTACTGAAGTCATTCTTAAGAAGGGAAGATGTGTTCTGAGTTTTGCAGACCGGATACGGCAAAATTTTAATCTATCAGCTAGCGCCGCTTCGCCTTCTTCGTTGCTCTGGTTGGTCGAAGCGTTATCCAATCACGTGCAGAGGGAATTTGAAAGGCAACCATTTATCTCGCCTCTCGGATTGAGCCCTGTCAATGGTGAGTTCCCAGACCCAACATTTTATGTGGGTCTGGCTTGTCAGGCTATAGCGTAACAGTATTGATAGTATGTAACAGAGTTCACCTTAACAGAGTTGACAAACAATACAAAACAAGCAAGTAACTTGTGTTTGGCGAGCACTGAATTATTCTAATTGAATGCTTTTAACTAAAATAATGGAAAGAATATCTGTTTAGTGAACTTTTTTTTTCTCCATTAACTTTTGAAATGCAAAATTCATCTTCAAGTGTGTGTGTGTGTGTGTGTGTGTGTGTGTGTGTGTGTGTGTGTGTGTGTGTGTGTGTGTGTGTGTGTGTGTGTGTGTGTGTGTGCTTGTGCACGCGCGACATGTGCGTGCGTGCGTGCGTGTGTGTGTGCGTTCACTTTGTTACAGCAATCCCTGGGTTGTGATTTTCATATTTCTGGCCCATTTTTTATTAGTATTTCCAAGTAGGCAACGATGTCATTAAAGCTTGAGATGAGATCTGCAACGTTATGTGTGAAGACGACAAAGAAAAAACGGGTGAATATCACTGAAGAGAGTATTTTTATTTCTGTCTTTTCCAGTCAAGCTGTAATTGTAAAAATATTGTTTTTGTTAGCTAAAGCAGTATTCCCAATGCCATTTCCTCCAAACAAGGTTGAATCAAACACAATTACATAACTTGAGATCCTTTGACAAATTGCTTGTGACGCCCCTCATTTGTAATAGCTTGGATAAAAGCATCAGATAAATGTAAATGAGACTGTTCTTCTAGAAAAAATGCGACCAACAAAATATCTCTCCAATCTAATTCCTAATCTCTTCTTCTAGCTTTCTCTCCATCTCTCCCTTTCCCTCCTGCTCCCATTGTCCACTTGTTTTATAGATCTGTTTCTGTGTGTCCAATGCCTGAGATCTTTCATCGAAGCAGGGCTTATATTACCGTTGTCTCTCTTTCCAGCTTTTCTTGCCTCCCTCCCGTTCCCTGAGCCTTGGCACACTCCTCACAGGCTGATTTAAGAGGGAGCATTACAGTGCAGGAGATGAAATTATTTCATTCCTCTCCTCTACTGCTCTCTTCCCGCTCTTGATGGGGTCCCCTGCTGCTTCAGAGGCACGTGGGGAGAGACGTGTCCTGCGTAAGAAGCAGCTCGCTTCTAACATGCGTTTGACCCTTCATTCCTGCGGCAGAGGGAGCGGCTGCTTTCAGCATCAAATGATTAGTGATCTGGGGCCCTAGAGGCGTGGAACTGAGCTCGGTATACGCTCAATTTTCTGCCATCAGTGAACAGTTAATGTTAGCCTGAGTAGTAACACACACAATGGAACTAGGCAACCTCATATTCTCAGGGTGGGCATTTAACAGGCGACTTTGATGCAGCAACTGAATTGCATTATCAAAACTGGCCCCAAGAGTTTGTCAGAACTGATGATAGACTGTTTTGTTTTCTGTATTGGTAAAACAAAGATGACACTGGCTTATTATGGTCCTAACTGAATGGGAAAGATGATGTTATGCACAAACCATGTGTGAATATTTTCACAAAGAAAGCATGTTTGCATTCTGCATTACTATTCTAAATTTAGACTTTATTCAAAAATGTATTCAAAATCAACTCAATTAAGATCCTGCTGAACAAAAGTTGTTCACTAATTGAATCAACGTTTGAAAGAATCGGTTCAAATGAATGATTCGTTCATTAATCAGACATCGTGTTTCTTACCGGGTCTCGTTTTTCTTTCTTTCTTTCTCAATGAAATGTTATTACATTCATCAATATTAAAAAGAAGGTCTGGACACATTATATGCATCTTCTTGTTTTGAATAGCCTACACTGGAAATTTCACGTTTTCTTTGCATGTAAGTAACTTTATGCAATTCTTTTCATTCTGGCTTAGCCTACTTGGAAAAAAACGTTTAACGTGGGTTATTGTTATGTTACTAAAAAAAACAACCAGTGAAAACCAATTTTCTCTAGCATTTCTTGTCATAAAATCTTGCCTAAATATAACGGCACATTCCAGAATATTTATGTCACCCAGGTATAAGTTAGTTCACTTTAAGCATTTTAGAATGTCCATTGGTATTGAATATTAGCTATGAAGCTTCTCGTTGTTATATGGACTACTTTTACGGTGATTTTCTTGGTTATTTTACATCTTAACTATCGTTAGCCCCCATTATAGGCATTATTGTATTATTTCTTCATTGGTGTTCCACAACATGAGGGTAACGTACGTTACGTTAGGCCTAAATGATGACATACCTTTATTTTTCGGGGTGAAATCCCTCAGTTCTTGGGTTCAGCACTCGTATTTGAAATCTAGAGAATAGTAAAGTAGGTCCATTACATAATATATGAAGGGAACGAGCAGTGGGACATACATTTTATTTCTGAAAGCTATGTCTAGTACCACTGTTCCATGTCTTTCAATCTATCAACCTCTCATTTCTCATTAAATCCTACTTGTTAATGTTTGAGTAGTGTGAAGGGGCTCTCTGCTGGGCTATAGAGCTCTCTCACTGTCCTGCTCGGATCACAAAAGTCCCTCCGAAAAACTCCCACTGCCATTTGTGTCTCCCTTACCCTCTGCTCTCTCTCAATATCTCTCTGTTACACACACAAATGGATGTTCCTCATGGCCGACTCCATCATTATTCCGTGGAAGGTTTGTATTAAAGATGCATCTCCACGTTTGCGACTCAAATCTGACCCCAGCAATAGCTGCTGAATTATGGAGACCACCAATGAATGTGTTTGCCTTTGATCTGCATCAGACTGTCTCACTCACACACGGTTTTCTCGGTGCTTCTCTATCATCAGGTAGGACTGAAGTCGCTCTTCAAAGTACAGTGATAAAACAACGACATAATTGTATGATATTATGATCATTTTACATCCCATCAATGTGCTATCCCCACCACTTTGTAGTGATTTAAAGTGATTCCCATGATCATCACACTCTCGCCTCCTCATTTTACACCATTTTGAGTGACGGGGGTCGAGATGTGTCTTTACACATCATCTGTGTATAGTTAATGGTCTCAGAAGGAAATGCAAGTTTCAAAATGGATGTCATTTGCCACGTATTAATAATGTAGTATGATAGGTTGACATGAGTAACCTTTTAAGTAATCTTTCTACCTGATTTCCACTCTTTTTCTCTGACGAACTTACACCCCAGTCTATAATGACACATCACGCTAAGCAATAATGACCCGTATTTTGGCTTTTTGGCAGTTTAGGGAAATTGCTCCTATCCTGTTCGATTCCCGGGTGCGTGATTGCTACAGGGTCAGATGCAGTGTGCATGTATGTGTGTGAATTTCAAAAAGAAAATGACAAATGAGATATCTTGTAAGATGTTCCAGACAGTAATGAGATAAAATGGAGAAAAACACAGTCATTTTACATGTGTCACACTGCTCAGATTTGCAGGTTTAAAGGCTAGTTCACACCAGGGACACTGACTTAGAAAACAATATACTTTTTATAACTATTACGATTACAACACAGAAATGATATCATTGGAATCACTTTCACAATGATTTTCTCCAGCTGATGATTGATACAAACAGCCAATTAGAATCAATCCTGCTTTAAAGAGATTGAACATAGCCACAGAGACGACAAAACTGCAGTGCATCTTTATAATAAGATACAATATTGTGCGTTGGTGTGGACACAGATATAGTTATTGTTCTAGTTATCGGGCCTAAAGGCTGCAATTTAAATTTAGATTTTCATTTTTTCTGACAACGGCTGTCAAAAAATATATACAGTTATACGATTTTTACATTTAACAATCTTAAACAGCCATGAATAACCTAAATATATGTACTCAAACCAAAAATTGGGTGCAAGTGCAATATACACATATTATACCCAAAAATTACCAGTAAAATTGATTTTAAAAATTGGGGCCAAAATTATTCAGACACTTTGACCTGACCATGTTTTGCTTAAGTGTTTTTTTCTTTAAAATGCTAATGTGACCTTTTACACCACAGACTGAAAAAAATGAAGCATTGATTGGTCATTGGTTGACCTAAATTGCTATTGGTTGATTGTAATCCATTACATACCTTTCTATCAATATCAAAGTTATCTGACATTATCAAGATGAATTTGTTCCCACTCTGTTTAACTCTGAGTTCTTGTCATATTTTATTACAAAAGTATCATTCACTTTGCTTGTTTTTTGTGATAATCCAAATTCCTATGGAAGAACCCTATTGGGTTTTTGTAGAGGGAACCAGTGCAAGTGGCAACCTCCCCCAGTTTCTCTTTTTCATGATTCGGATCACGTGTCAAACTGCTGAAATCACAAGACATTGGCGATCCGAATTCTGAATTGATACGCTGATTCATAACAGTTTGAATCTTTGTTTGCGGATTGAAAACAAACATGGAAGAGAAGACAATGCTGAATAAAGTCTTAGTTTTTGTTATTTTTGGACCAAAATATATTTTCGATGCTTCAGGAGATTCTAACTAACCAGCTGATGTCACATATGGACTACTTTGATGATGTTTTTATTCCCTTTTCGGAAAGGGACAGTATACCATACATACATTCAATGGAGGAACAGAAAGCTCTCGGTCTAAATATAAAATATCTTAAACTGTGTTCCGAAGATGTGTGGGTGTGGAATGACATTAAGGGTGAGTCATTAATGACATAAAATTCTATTCTAGAACTAACTCTTTAAACTGCAATTCCTCGACTGGCCACTAGGCTCCAGAAGGGAGCAGAATCTCATTGAGCCCCATGTTAAAATGCCCAACTTTACAAAAAAAAAAGCTCAGTTGTCACGCAAACACACGCCTCGCGAGCAACAGGACTTTTATTATGACGGGACACAGTCGCCGGCACCATTTCCATTTTTCTTGTCATGACTATGAGGTAACACAGCTCTGTTTATCATATTAGATACATTTAAGCATGTTTAAAATGATGTTATGACGTTACTCTGTGCATTCGCTCAGCGGCTGCTGTGACACTTGTTCACACTGCTAAGAGTAAAGCGTTTCTGACAAATAAAACCGGAAACCGAGGGTAACGCAGATTTGACGCAATTGGCAGGCGTCTCCCTCAGATGTCCCAGCTCCTTGGTTAAAATAGCCATTTTCTTAAAATTTACAAATAGTTGGAAACATTTGGGATATTGAACTTAACTGAACAAAATATATGACACTGGCCTAGTGGTTTATGGATATTTTACTGCAAAAATACTACATAGTGCACATTTAATGCATCGGAAACGGTTGATAGCAGAGAAACAGCGATGACGACAAATAGGTGACAGACAGTTTCAGCCACTTCAGTCTCTGTATATGTGCGTGTCTTCTAATAGGTTGTCGTGGGACTACTTGACAGTTGCGAGTTGAAGGTGACCAAAGCAGCAGAATCACATAGTCGCTGCCACCATGGACCTAATTAGAACCTTCCACTGACCTCCAGTGAGAGCGGATCGGAGACGCCACACACCTCGACCAACAAGACAGACCCATCCTGAGACGTTTCCCCATGTCCACTCTCTCAGATACAAATGAAGCCCGCGGTCGCACTTCTTGTTATGGCGAGTGTGTGTACATGATTGTGTATGTGTTTTCTCCAAGGTACTGGGATCAAATGACTTTTTCTTGCAGTTGTCAGTGGCTCAGTGTGTGCTGTGAGTTTTCTTTAAATAACAAGAGCAAGTAACCACTCGAGGATAGACTGTCAACCACAAGGGAGGCTCTAGGTGAGAGGTGAATGCATCCAGAGTGTGAATGTTTGTGGCTCAAGTAAACAACACATTGGGAGGATTCTCCCAAGGACACAGACTTAAAATTAGAAATGAACAGTTCATTAAACAACACACTATCAGATGTGCTAATGCTCATATTTGTGAGATGTACTGTACATTTAATATTACTAATCACAGTGTTAAGTTATACACTACAGTTCAACTACTGGTTCGGGGTCTGTAAAAAGTTTTAAAGGGATACTTCACCACTTTTTCATATTAAACTATGTTATTCCCTTTAAGTGCACACACTGAGACGAGAGAGGTATGTATCAACTCGTTTTAGTAATCGCTCTGACGCGCTGTGACGATCTGATAGCATTTAGCTTAGCCCACTAAGCCCAGTTCATTCACTATGGTACCAAACAGAGATCAAGTTAGAAGTACCAAACACCTCCACGTTTCCCCTATTTAAATACATTTACACGAATAGTTGAACGATCAAGTACGGTGACACAAACTAAAATGTGCCGCTTTTCTAAGTGGATTAAAAAGAAGAACTATTTTGTATGGCGTAATAGCACTTCTGAGAGTACTTCGACTCGTCAGAGTAAAAAGTCCCGGCTGAAACATCCTCCCTCACATCTCCCCCTCCCCCCATTGACAGAAATGAGAGGGTGGAGGGGGAGATGAGAGGGAGGATGTTTCAGCCGGGACTTTTTACTGCGCCGAGTCGAAGTACTCTCAGAAGTGCTACTCCGCAATATATATTTAAATAGGGAAAACGTGGAGGTGTTTGGTCGCTTCTAACGACCAAAGGCAAAGACTTCTAACGACTAAGAGATTCAAATGTAATTAATTAAAATTCTAAATAATTACAGTCAAAATAACTAATAATGAATAAATATTTATATTGTTACTTTCTAGTAACTTGTAGCTTGACATAATAATTAATAATAATTCCTCGCCTGGCCACTATGGACTATTGATGCTGGAGAAGGAAGCAGCATCTCGTTGAGCCATATGTTAAAATCAAGCGGCAACCTCCCGCGATCTCTCTTGAAGCCAATACGGAAGTAATGTAAACTGCAATTCCTCAACTGGCCACTAGGGACAGGCTCCAGAAGGGAGCAGAATCTCATTGAGCCCCATGTTAAAATTCTCAACTTTAAAGCAGAAAAAAACATGTTTACAGCCTGGTACAAATTGTGGTTTTGGCTTATAAGGCTAATTTTGATCTTCATGACAACTCTGAGGGGGGTGAATTTTTTCATAACTCATTCGTTTCCGTTATATAAAGCCTTAAGGTTCTGCATAATTAAGGGCGTGGTTACAAGTGGATAGCCATTTATCCGCCGTCTGTAGTTATTGCGTCACCTCAGCTCCGCGCACATCCCGCCTTTTTGCACATTTTCTGTTATCCGGGAGTGACACGCGATGACTCGCTCACAAGATGGCAACGCCCAGCTCGCCCCTACTTTAAGCTTCAGAACGGCTTATCGGAATCCTATGGGTGACGTCACGGACACTACGTCCATATTTTTTTACAGTCTATGGTTAAAATGCCTAGCTTTACAGCAGAAAAAAACATGTGTACAGCCTGGTACAAACTGTAATTTTGCCCTTCCTAGCAACTTTGGGGGGGGGGGGGTGAATTTATTTTTAACTCATTCGTTTACATTATATAAAGCCTAAAAGTGTTGCATTATTGAGGGCGTGGCCAGCCACTTTGAGTGACAGGTGGATAGCTGTTTGTCTGCTGTCTGTTAGTCATTGCGTCGCCTCAGCTCCGACCCCGTCCCGCCTCTTTGCCCATTTTCTGTTATTTAGGCTTGACGCACGATGACGCGCTGCCAAGATGGCAATCGCCAGCTCGGCCCTACTTTACGCTTCAAAACTGCCCTTCAGAATCATATGGGTGATGTCACGGACACTTGCTCCATATTTTTTTTAAATCTATGTTGTAAACGCTTAGTCGACATGAAATCAAAATGAACCCTTTTTAGCCTACTTTGTCTTATTGTGAAAAAATCATCCATACAAGTTAAAATACTTTTTTCTTTTCTTTTTTGTTTTGTTTTTGAAAATGTGCGTCCCCTCTAGAATGGTCTTGTTTCTTTGACGTCAGTTTGAAGGCTTGAGTAGAACATCACCTCCGACTGTCAGACTGCTGCAAGTTTTGACAGTGAGCCCACTTTTCTAGATCCAATCAATTCCCAGAGGGGAAAAACAAGCCTCTGTTTTTGTTTTGTTTTTTTCACTCAATTTACTCAATTCAAGAAAATGTCACAATTTTGAAAGTTGGTCGCAAATTCCGGTTCATGGTGACTTTAATTAAAAATCAGTTGTTGAGGGAACTAATTGAAATGAAAAATACAGTGTCATTTTGAATCTCGACTTTTGTTTCTTCTTATATTAAGTAATTTTTCGGGTGCTTTTGAAGCGTGCTGATGCTCCCTAGTGGGTCCCGGCCCCCTGGTTCTGAACCACTGATCTAAAGTATTCATGAGAGGTCTATATACAAGACACAATGTGTTCTTATCTTCTCTTATTATGCTTGTGTGCAGATGGACACCAATTTCATAAGGTACATTCACTATTAACTTGGTTAAAAATAATATATTAGGTTGGGTTTTGAATCCAAGGGCTCTAACATATACCCGACGCAATGTGACAGCAGATTTTTTTTTTTTTTTTTGATAGTTTCAGCCAGACACAGTTATCATTTTCACATCCAGCGCCATGTTGGTTAAACACCAAATGCACTTGCACCCATCTGTTCGCCCATGGCTGCGCTGGTCTGAAAACTATGTGTGTTCAGGACGCATTGTTGGTGTGTTGGTATTTTGAGGCAACTGAAAGCAGTCGCGCCATTGACCAACAAAAACCTGATCTAAAGTCAATAGCGCAGAATTTTTTGTGGTATTTAAAGGGAGCGTTAGTAATATGCACCTATATGCTGGTGCACAACGTGCGTACACTCTGCTTATTACACACATTGGGCGGCAGTGGCAAAAACATTTTTAAAGGTCCCATGGCATGTTTTTTTTATTATTTTATAATGTTTTCTGAGGTGTACTTATATTGTTAGTATGGCTTTTACATCAAAAAAATGTCATAATTTAGAAATAAAAGGCATTTTTTTCTGTACTGATATTATTAGGCCTCTGGCTTGAATGCTCTGTTTCAAGGGGCGTGTCTGCTGTGAGTCTTCAGTGAAAACACCCACTGTTGTGATTGGCTGACATCTTTGCATTTGAAATGAGATTATGTGCGGAGGGGGCGTGGTTTACTGAGGCAGTGCTGCCAGCCTGCCAGTTGAGAGAGAGCGGAAAATGGGGAAAGACTGCTGAGAAAGTGTTACTTTACAGAGTTGCCGCTCTGAATAAACACGAGTGATCTTTGCAACGTTATTTCTCTCACAAAATGCTTTTACCTTAACTAACAACAAACACGACATCGACATGAATACAGTAAGAGCTTCTGTTGAGTAGCCTAACATCGTCATTATAACAGCAGTTTGGACAAGTGTGCACTGCAGATGTATACATGATTGACAGATATGAACATTATAAAGAGTGTTCTTTGATCGCTCTCTGTAGTTTAATCATTTAAATAACAGATTTGTTTCATGCTACTAACAGAAACGACGTGAAGTTGATCGTTTTAGTCACTGGCTTGATTCACTGATGCAACAAGACAGCCGGTGGCAGGACTGCCCGTATTAAACGATTTAGAAAGAAAGTCTGAGTGATGAATGATTTGCTACACATCAGGTATCACTGTTCTCAGATCAGGCATTAATGAACAGTTACTCAGTGTTTGTGGCGGTGCTTTTGAATCCGTATGGTAAAGCCTGTGCTTACATCGCGACTGATAAACTGAATCCATTATCTACTAATTCTCTGGGCAGGCAAAGCAGAGGAAAGGGAGGAAACGTCATAACAGGAGAATTCAAGATCAGCTCGTCTGAGATCTCATTTTCTCAAAGACAGAGAAATACAGCCAGAACTCGGTTTACATCGATCAAAATTTCTAGCCACTTGGGGACAATATTTAGGCTAGGGGATCTCTATTAATATTAATGTTGAAAAACCTCATAAAAAAAAAAATGTCATTCCATGGGACCTTTAAACATTAAAAAAAAGGATTCCTCTCTGGAGAAGCGTTCAGTTAGCCTAGAAATCTAGACGCACCCTAGCGGCAGCTAATTTAATCTGCCCGCAAGTGTCGTCTAGGAACTCTCAATACCCTTCTGAGCTGTATTCCCCTAACTCTTGCCGGGCCAATCACATCGTGTATAGAGTCGGTAGGCAGGGCCATAATGATGACGGCCGAGTTGCGTTTGCGTGATTCTAGTAAACACAGAAACTGGCGAACGGCGGCGGTCTTTCGAATCAGCTTTGACCGCGACTCTGGAAGACTTGGAGTTAAGCTTTTCTCTGAGAAAAGAACAAAGGACGGCACTGAAGTCATTCTTAAAAAGGGAAGATGTGTTCTGAGTTTTGCCGACCGGATACGGCGAATGTTTAATCTGTCAGCTCCGCTTCACCTTCGTTGCTCTGGTTGTTGTAGCGCTATCCAATCGCGTGCAGAGGGAGTTTGAAAGACAACCGTTTATCCCGCCCCTCGGATTGAGCCCTGTCTATGGTGAGTTTCCAGACCAAACATCTTGATGTGGGTCTGGCTTGTCAGGCTAGAGTTCAGTTTTTCCTCTCGCAAATTCCGCCATGTAAAAAGCGAATCTGCCATGGTGTAAGTGCAGCTGGCTTTTAAAGGGAATGGGAGGTGAGACTCTGGCTGAATCCGAAATCGCCCCCTAGTGCCCTATATGAGTTGACAGCCATAGTGATATCTAAAACCATAGTGGACATTATTGAGTGCACTCATTCTATCCTACAATGCACCCCAATAACAAAAGTTTGGGCTTGGCTGATGTAAACACAGCAGATGTCCGAATTCACACACTCGTTTACATTCACTCCTTCAAGTGAAGTGTATTAGTGGACTAACGTAGGGAATAGTGAATGAGGGTTTAGGGGGTGATTTCGGATTCAGCCACTTATTGCACATTATGCCTATAGGCATATGCCGATTTTATAAGTATTTTTCATTGTCAATTTGGTAATAATGAATTAACATGTTAACTAATGAAGTAGCCTAGTATGTCTCAAAGTTTTACTGAACAATAACAAATAATTAGAACAGTTCTAATTGTTAGGGCATGTTGTAGTCCTGATTAAAACATAAAAATGTTTGTTTGAAAATAAATAGCCTATTAAGTCTTTAAGTATTAAGTATTTGGTGCTGTGATGAACAACATTGAGAGTACAAAAAACGAATGGTTGTTTTAAAAGCTACACGCGTTTTTTTGTTTGTTTGCGGGTTTCCGGGGTAAGCGCTGCATTCTGCAGTTCATCAGCGCCCTCTGCTGTCACTGAGCGGCACTTCAGCAGCGCGTCTCATTCACCGGTTCAGTCATGTTTAAACGCACGTTGGGCTTGTTTATATCTGAGCGCTTGTCCCTTTGACAGAATA